>NC_057765.1:14149928-14449928 GCF_010389155.1 Erigeron canadensis
TGCGGATTCTTATGTTGCTTCCTTTCAACACGGTACACACTTATCTTCCATCCCAAACTTCTTAACAGGCACACCATCAACTAACCCAAGACTGATAAGTTCATTCATTTTCTGAAAGTTGATATGTCCCATTCTACGATGCCATAGAGAGATTCAGACTCATTTGCCTTGCTCAACAAACAAGGGGCTCCTTTGGATTATCAACACCTAAAATAAACCATAGATGTCTCTCTTCCTAGGAGCTTTGAGCATAATCCATTCTTCTGGAATAACAAACCCGGCTTCAAGATGTATGCCTCCTTTTCTGTGAAATGAACATTGTTGCCCTTATCATAGATCTGTGAGACACTCATTAGATTGTGAGTAAGTTGTTCCACATAGTTAACTCTTTCTAGAGTTAGTTGTCCATTGACGACATCTCCTTGACCGGTGATGTTGCCGCCCTTGGAGCCAGCAAAACTAACATATGACCCATTTATACCAGTATAATTGGACAAGAGCTTCTTGTCCCCTGTCATGTGCCTGGAGCATCCACTGTCAAGGTACCACAAATGAATAGGTTTCCTAGGAACTCCCTGCACATAAAATGAGAAATATTAGTTATCATTGGGGACCCAACCTTCATAGGTTGGGTCGTCCCTTCTCATCCTTGAGAATCAGTTCAGTCCAATATCCATTGCTAGAAGCCGTGGGTGTGACTTAATTCTCAACTTGTCTTCTCACTGGAGAAGACGTCTGACCGCTCGTTGGAGAAGGTCTTTGGGAATGAAGGCCAAAAGAGGGTCTAACACTCGAGTGAAGTCGGTTATAAATTGAATTACGACTTGGAGATGTTTGTGACCGACTCGAACTCCCACTGAAGGTAGTGAATCTTTGTCCCATAGGAGAAGAACCTTTTGGTGGAGATTCATGTCGTTGAGGTATAGTAAACGGTTTTGTGGAAGATTGAACTTCTTTAGCCTTATAAACCTGTTTATCATTACCCAACCCCTTTTTTCCTTCCGAGGTGGAAACCTTTGAAGGAGAACCCAATCTCCGAGGTCGATTAGGACATACACTGTAAACATGACCTTTTTCATGACAAGCAAAGCAAGAGAGGACCTTAGTTTTTTTCTTTGTATCGACCTTATTTTTGTTACTTACAGATTCACTATTGTCCACTGATATACTTGTTTTACGAAGATCCTTATGGTCTCGTTTGGTCGGTGATATCCTAGACTTACTTGGGGACTTCTTTCGAGCAGGCATTAACAACTAATTCATCTTTAGATTGACTATCCCTAGACTGCTTAGGTAAAGGAGTTTGACGCAACTGACTTAATCGCTTCATATCTTTAATATCAACATCCCAGACTTTATCAATCCTCTTAGGGTCAATTGATGATAACGGAAATTCTAACTCAGTGTAGACCCTACTACTCTTACGAAGTGTAAAGTGAGTAATACTGTCTTTTTGACCATAAGAAGTGGAGAATCTAGGACGACACCTTTCAATTTCTCTTCCTTGGTAGGTTGAGAAGAAACTCCTTTAGATGCTGTTGTCTCCTCAGTCAAAGTAGGCTTAGGAGACGAGTCTTGAGATTTACCAACATCAACACTAGGTTGAAGTAGGACTTCCGGGATATTAGGTTCTACAGGAGTATAATTATTGTTGAAAGGAGGAGGCATGCTATTGTAAGAAACCTTAGCAGAGTCAGAACTCTTAGATGGAGAGTCCCCAAATTTTGCATATGCATCAAAAGCTCATCATGTCTAGCTGAATCAACCTTAGCTTGTAAGTCCACTATTTCTATTCTAGCATCAGCCAGTTCTTTCTCGATAGTAGAACACTTCTTAGCTAATAATGCATAAGCTTCACCACCTACTCTTTCTACAGCCACAGCATGTTTAACTTTGTCTTTCATAGCATTAATGTCAGACTCTAAAGATTTAATCCTATCCTTTAAAATTTTTCTCTATCAGTGACAGTTAAATCTTTTTTAATCAATTTATCTCTTTCTTCATGAGCAGCATTAACAACAGATTCTAAATGCTTAATTAGTTCATTCTTTGTTCAATTTCATCAAACATTCGATTAACAATTTTGCAAACATGAACAATAGTACGAAGAGAGTAAGATACCTGTTGATCTGCTTCTTTGCAGTCTGCCATGTACGCGACAAAGTCATCCACACTCATGCCTGCTGGAATTTCATACTCCTTCATCTGCTCTTCAATCGTCTTTTCAACCTTTTCAGTAGCAGAATCGTCTTTGTTCTCAGCAGCGTTCACCTCTCCAGAATCTTTCGTATCAGTAACCTCAACCTCTTCATCCGACTCAGAATCAGTATCATATACCTGAGTAGAAGATTCCAAGTTCGAGCTTTGAGCATTTTCATACAGATGCTCATCACTGTGGTAAACTGAGGTGTCCAAGAAATCCTCAACAGAATCTGCTATTTGAGCCATATCATCAACTATTTCGGCCAAATAAGCATTATTAGTCTCATCCTGTGGAAGATTCCAGACATAAGAACCATCAGGTTGAGCAGCTACGATAGCCTTGTCATTGCTATTTCCAGTAGTATCTTCAGTCAACAAGAGAGCTCTACTTGCATTCTGATTAAAAGGACGATTACCACCTCTATCTTGACGGGTAGGGGTAATGTTGACATCTCTCTTTGGTCGTTGACATTCTTTGGCAAAATGTCCAAAGCCATCGCAATTATAGCACTTAACCTTTGACTTGTCAAAGCCCTGAGTACCCCCAATAAGCTGTCGACCTGTTCGTTGCATAAACCATTGCACTCTCCTGGTGATCATCGCTAAATTCCATTTCAGATCCATTTCTTCAACATCATCTGGATCTATTTGGTTATAATCTTCATCAATGAGTGCTGGATCCGTGATCCTCCCAGCAACAAAAGCTTCATGTGCAGCACACATTGCGGCAAAAACATTCATCCTTCCCTCAGCAGATTTCATATCCATAGGCATAGACTTGTAACCAGCAGAAGTAGATGAAATGTTACCAAACGACATATTTCCTGGCTTGGCATTCTCATTTGTCTTTCGAGCCTTGAAACCAGCATCAGAAGCCATGAAACCTGCAGAATCATCTCCATCCATAACACAATTAGAACCCTCTTTCGTGCCAGAAGAACCAACCCAGAAAAGAATGCATTAATATCAGCTGTAGGATTCTTCATAGTGGCATGATAAAGAGATGGATCTTGTGTGAAGTTGTCTTGGAGATCCTTTGCCTTATCCTTCATTTCTCTGTTTCTTAATGTGGATATAACACCATCTATACGAAGAGATGCATAATCAGCTCTTTCTTGCAATCCATGACGAAATTCTTTATAAGCTTTCGGCAGACCATCCAAGAATTTATCCACTATCTCAGTAGGAGTATACTTAAGATCAAAATAGGCTAACTCAGCAAGAAGATGTTGAAATCTCAAGATAAGATCCTCAACTAGTTCGTTCTTGGTAGCATTAAAGCAATCAAATTGTTTCTTAAGCATCTTAACTCGATTTTGCTTCAATAATGGATCACCTTCACAGTGAGCTTCAATAGCATCGAACAATTGCTTTGAAGTCTTGTACTCCTGTTTAGGAAACAGGTGCACTAATTCTTGAGGAATGCACATCCTAAGTGTAGAAAGAGCCTTAACTTCAACAGCATACAAGGATTTTTCTTCACCTTTTAACTCTCCTACCTTGTAATTAGTTGTAACACCGTTTACAGTAAGAGTTGGCCATTCATATCCTTCAGTGATCATAATCCACATATTCAAATCTTCTCATTGAATATAATCTTCAAATCGACCTCTCCACGCCCAGAAGTCAGCCAATGAAACTAACTTCGGTGGAGAATTAGTACGTCCAACGAGATGATCATGATAGACAAGAGAATTCAGGTATTGAGCAACAGCAGTGTTGGTTGACGAGGAAGCCATTTCGTAAATTTCTGCACTGAACGAAGATAGATCTTAAATTCGTTTGAATGAGAGAAACGAAGATAGGATTAACTTCATTTGCAAGAAGGAAACGAAGATAGAATTATCTTCGTTTGAAGGAAAGAAACGAAGATAAAGCTAAATCCGTAAGGTGAGAGTAACGAAGATAACTTGAAATTCGTTTGAAGGAACTTAACGAAAATAAATCTAAAAACGTTGGAAGAACTCGAAACGAAGATGAGGTTAAGTTCGTTTGCTAAATTCGTTTGAGAAAACGAAGTTAGCGACAGTAAGGGTATCGGGAGGTTGATTTTCAGAGAAAAGAATCAAACAAAATGATCTCGAACCTTCGATAAGAAATCGATTGGCTCTGATACCACTTGTGAGTCCCTCGATAGCTATAGATCGCTCTCGAGATCGTCTATGATTATGTCGTGAGTGCGGAATCCTCACGAGATAACTAGTTTGATTAGTAAACTGGTATATCACTAATTATCAAGTAAATAATCAGCCGTATTATGCTATCTTCGTTTCTATAAGATATAGAACGAACTTAGGTGTCTGGTGTACTTGTATGTCGAACGTCTGTCTATTTTAGAGTATTCATTCGTATATATATGTTTAGAGTCGAACTGGGCTTGCTGGGCTTTGTTCTTACGAACTTAGCTGCCCAGCCCATGTAACGAAGTTAATCTTCGTTTGTACCAAACGAAGTTTATCTTCGTTTGCCTCTAACGAAGATATACCTTATCTTCGTTAGATACAAGACTTAGTTATATTCCTAAGTATTTCATCTTAAGGAATTCTAACACATATTATGTTTGTACTTGTATATCACATAACAAACATCATACATAACACACATATATATAACACCAAAACATGTAATCGATCATTACCAAAACATAAAGTCCATAATCTATCAATTACATATATAGATACGACATAAATTAACATAATGTCTCAATCTAAACGACATATCAAATCTAAGTTGCTGTTGTCACATCAACATACATCAACAAAAAGTGTTGTACAGATTTCTTCCACTGCACCGCAGTGGGAGAGTTTATTCCCACTGCGCCGCAGTGGGGACTTTTGGTCGATCTAGGCCGCAACTTTCCACTGCGCCGCAGTGGGGATCCACTGTAAAATATAAAAATTTGTTTTTACGGTTTTCGATTAAAAGAGTTTGGTTCTTACATTTTTAGTATCAGAGCTAGGGTTCAAAGGATTTAAGTATTCGATCTCTTAGTTAGGATACCTAGACTTGAACCATAGGAAATTGACTTTGACCTTAGGTTTTGGGTTGTTTGTTTTTGAGAATTGAAGTATTTAGTAAGGTTGATTTAAAATGAAATAGTTTATGATGATAATAGAGCCGGCCTATTATCGGTCATAATCTATTACATTCTAAATTGAGCTTATTAAATATGGAGATGATCAAATACAAATGTTTGGGGTGTTAGAGGCTAAGTTATGAATGAATGTGACATTTATGAACTTCTTGAATTTTGTAGTACGGATTCATCTCAAGGTGAAGATGGATCAAATTGTGATAGAGACATGAGTGTAGTGAATGAAGTAGTGGTTGAACAAGAGGGAATAACTCGTGCTTTTATAAGTGAGCAACTAAGGAAAGCTTTGGAGAATTTCTCTCCATTTATTATCAAGAAATTGAATAAAACTCTGGAAGGAGCGATGAGTGATTCCATTGCTAATAAAATAAAGGAAGAAGTTGCATTATCGGTGCAAGAAGAATTTAATAAACGTTTCCCCAAAAATCAAGCACCGGAAACTCAAACTCATGAGAATTAAGTGAAGCCAACAATGGATAAGTCTTGTGACCTCAAGAACTTTACAATTGCCAAACCACCCAAATACAATGGAGATCTTGACCCTATTGTGAGTACTAAGTAGGTGAATGAAATTGAAGGGCTTTCTGTATTACCAAGACTCCACCTGAAGATAAAACATTGTATGGGTCAAGTATGTTGACGGATAGAGCTAAGTTGTGGTGGGATAGTGAAATGGTGAAGAAAGGAGAGGAAGGGGTGGTGAAATTGGATTGGGCGGACTTTAAAGTGGCCTTCTTTAAGGAATTTCGATCTGAAGCTGATGTGACTAGGCTTAGAAGCGAATTTATGAACGATTCGCAAGGTGCTATGAATGTAAATGAATTTCGAGTGATGTTTCTTGATAAAGCTCAATTTTGTCCCGAGTATTTGAAAGATGATAAATTGTTAAAAGAACATTTTTACCAAAAGCTTCGCAAGAATATTCGAGAAAATATTACTCTACTTCAAGTTGAATGTTTTACTTAGTTGGTTGATGTGGCGAGATGGCATGAAGTCGAACAAGGTATGCCGAATGAAGACCCCTTAAAGAGGAAGGCGAAACATAGTGATTCCCCGAATAAAAAGTTCCGACCAAGTGGAAGTTCAGGGAGTAGCTCTTCTAGGAGAAATGTTCCTACTTGAACAAATTGTGGGAAACATCATTCTGGAGTTTGCCTCCTAAGAAAGGAAGCTTTAACTGTGGCCAATTGGGTCACATTAGTCAGGATTGTAAAGTTGCTCCAAGAAAGCCTACTGTGTGCTTTAATTGTTTTAATGAAGGTCATATGAAGAGTGCTTGCCCATTATTATCGGAGGAAGAAAGGCAAGCGGAGGTAAGAAGAGTGAATGAGAAGAAAGTGGTGAAGCAAGTAGGAGTTCCTAACGGAAGGTCATTTCAAATTTCAGTGGCTCAAGCAAAAGAATCACCCGATGTAGTGTCAGGTACCTTTCTAGGTCATGACACTCCCACTAAAATTTTATTTGATTCCGGAGCCAATCGTTCCTTTGTAGCCACTCGATTCACTAAATGTACTCCCTTACAATTATCTTTTTTTCAATCTCTGTAACACCCCAACTAAGGCGGAACAATGAGATGTACAGAAAGTCGAGTATCCAAAACAAAGGATTATAAATAACATTCACCATAGTTTCATTTGATAAAAGAATTTACAATTGTACAAGCATGTGAACCAATTTCCAAGTACAAATGCGTCCACCGTACTTGAATATTAAGTTCACGAAACAAATAACAAACACATGAAGTAGTAAACTACAATGATCAAGGCGGATTCCATTGCCTATCACAAAGTTTGATCTTTGACTCCAAAGTGCTATGCAAATAATCATGAAGCATATAAATCCTCAATGCTTAAGCTTATTTCCTGAAAAGCATGAAGAAAAAGTGTCAACTACGAAAACGTAGTTGGTGAGTGCATAGGTTTTTATATAAATCTTGGTACATCACCGTTTTAATACTTAGAAAAACTGATTTCTATTACATTTCGAAATATCCCAACCATATGATCGACAAAATTTTCATATCATGTTATCAAGTTTCCAAATACCATAATGTCATATCAACACTTGGAGAATCTATAGTAAAATTTCAGGTTCTCATTTGTCAAATCATCATGAGAGAAAAAGTATATAAATCGATTACTCGTATATCATACCAAAATCATTCGGTTACCAAAATCATTTCAATATCACCAATTTCAACGTCTTTCAAGATATCATATGAGGGACGATACCCAATCCGTATGTTCAAAAAATTTCCAATTATCAACAATATTAATATCAATTTCACTTAGCCACAAGGGCATAATTCAATATCAATTTCATTTAGCCACAAAGGCATAATTTACATAATTTTGATGAGTAAATGCTTGAGCCACTACTACTACCATTTTCAAGTCCAAGCTTTATAATACTTCTTATCTTTGCACAAGCTGTCAATCAAGTGCCTTACTTACTGGGGTCGTGTCATGAGGACGACCGATTAAACTTACGTAGCTAGAACACCCTAATGGTCGGACTGGAAGTGATGGTCATCACGAAGGCAACCAACCTTCCACCGTTACGCTCTGGATGGGTGGACGACTCCTAGTTGCGCAACTATCTAACTACAGGCCTCCCTTAGGAGTAAATAGTAGTGTACCGAAAAGAAAACGGGTTGACAGAACTCAAGTTCATCATATAACAATTATCACTTGGAACATACGTTATAACTTCATATCATAATCATACTTATCAAGAGTCATTTCATATATCAAACTTTCTTTCAAGAAACACTTCATATATATATATATAAAATAACTTTACTTATCATGCTTTTCACCCCGAAGGTTAAACACATAAAATAGTTTGAAAGGGGGCTATGACTCACCTTGATATGCCGCATATTATACTCATCTATCCAAAATGGGTACTTCCCATCTATAGCTTCCTTGACCATATATCCATTATGTTCCTCCATCATTTTTCAAGCCAAGACTATCCCTATGATAGGACTAATATACGTAAGTTCCTATCTTAAGCCATCACTTAGAAATGCCGCTTTCATTATGTTGCTATCAATTGTGGAATCCAAGTATATTGCTAACATTCGCATTTTTTTGGTTGTAGCGATTGATGGTGAAAAAGGTTACTTTAATTACATGCGTAGTTATAAGTTGTTAGATTTTTGGTAACTTGGCTTCATTTGTGGTTTCACTTGGCATCTTAGGTTATCATGTAGAAATATCATATTAAGCTATGTTATCCTTATTCATCATTTGTTGTGTAACCAATTTTAGCGCGAATTAGCATTTGTGATACCAGTATATAACTTGGTTAACATAATTACTTATTCCTATCTCACTTAATTATCTTTGTTTTATTTTTATTACACTTATCTCATGAAATTCGTTTAAGTGTTATGGGCCATTATCAATTGGGCCTTAAGTGTCATGGGCTTTTAAATGTTTTGGGCTTACATTAGTTATTGGGCTTTACCTTATTTGGGTTAGGTGCCTAATGGGTCATAGTGGTTATTGGGCTATAAGGCTTATTGGGCCAAGTGAGCCTACTGATTTGTGTTCCTTATGGGTTCATTATTTGGGCCGGGTTAGCCCATTATGGTTCTTAGTTCATTACATAGCCCATTATGCCATTTATAAGATTACTTACAATTTTCTGTTTTATACTTTATTTTTAAGAAATGTTAGCTACTATTTTGGGGTCAAGACAAATTATTTGGACCTTCATGATTTTTACACAGTGACTTATATCTATCTAGTATTTTTGTGAATTTTTGGTGAATTTTTAGATGATGTTTGGTGTCCTTAAAATTATCCAAACACAAACTGTCCCGAATGGGCACTGCTTGCGACATCAGAAGTTTTATAAAAGTTCTTGATGTTCTGATTGTTAGAAAAATCCCATGATTTTATTTTAAGTTCACAACACATTGAAATTACTTTCCACCAAGTATGACCTCCTGGAACTTTATGGATTAGGAGATAAAAATTGTTAAAGTTTATAAAATATTCATACAAAATTACAGTTTTGACCAGTTTCAGTAGAAAAATCATATCTTTCGTTTGGTTTAGTATTTTTGAGTAACTCCAGTTGGAGGTTAATCCTAACTCATTTTTCTACAACTTTTATTTTGATAGTTTTTCTTGAAAATGTCCTCACATGTTCAGTTTACCCGTTCTAAGACAGGAGATCAATTCTGTCAGAAAGTTTATTGGTTATATCAACTCACCAATGGTTTTGTTTGCTTGCTTTAACCTCTAGATTCCCACTAACAAAATTATTACTTTATTTTGTATCTCTTAACATCAAATATGCAGATTTCAATCAATTTCAAGTTCATCAATCATCCTTAAAAGATCCATCTCAAGTCCCATATCAAAACCAAATTAAACTAGCGCAAATCTAAGCATGCATGTAATCATCTCATCATATTAACAATAATCTTTATCCATCTTCAATTCAACAACTTAAAAACATATTTTTATGAAAAACTCCAGAAATATATTCATCAAAATATATAAAATATGACCATATTTCATAGGAAAATCACTTTAAAAGTTATTTAATCTATAACAACACTTTTGGGTCTTAAACTTGTTGAATCCTTGAATCTTTCTTCTAGATTTCGACATGCATGAGCATGAGGAAGAAGATTCTATCAACTTGCCTTCATCAAGTGTGTTTTTCAAAGAAAACATGAAGAGATATAACCTTTTGATAAAGATATTTTAGTATATACAAAAACAAGATAGATTAAACAAAGAGATGAAGATTTATACCCTTGATGAACTCGGATTTGAAAGTGATTTTGGGCAGAAATTTCGTGGCCCTATAAGCTCTAAACAACCCTTATTCCAAGCTTGAAATAACCCTTAAAACTATCTTGAATCAACCCTTGTTTAATCCTTAAAAAAAAACCCTTATTATTACTATAACTTTAGATTGATTTCTCTTGTCTTTTTCTTTGTTATTGGAGCTGAAAATTTGAAGAAGAGAATGGAGGAAGAGTGCAGAAAATTTGAGAGAGAGAAAGAGATATTGTGTGTGTTGGTGAAAGTGAAAAGGAGGGTGGAGTGTGAAGGATGGTGTGAAGTGTTGTAGTAACCAAAGGTGTCTTGGGAGTGTAAGGATGAAACATCTAGTTATATTTTGATTAGGTGAAGTGTATGGGGAGGAGGGGGCTGGTTTTAGGGTGGTGTTTTTAGGAGGGATTTTGAATTTTTGGAGTGTATTTTAAGTGTGTATGTATTTGTATAACATGTATGTAAGTATGGATGCATGTATGGACATTTAAATTAACTAGGTAGAAGACTTTTAAGATATATTTTGTGTTCATATGTGTATATATATATCCGTGTATGTGTATATACATTTTATATCTTGGATTTGTTACTTAACTCTTTAGTTATGATCTTGCATTTTTATTAGACAAACATATATTTACTTATTATTATTCCACTCTTTTGCATGAATAAGATTTATAAATAAATTTTTTTTGAGATGGTCATTATATTTTTGTGCTCATATGTACTTTAATTAACTTGGTGTTTGAACTGTTGGATATCCATAAGAAACTTTTGGGTTGTTATCTCATCTTGTGAGTCTTGCATAGTTATTCTTATGATTTAACTCCTTGAAATTAAATTTTTGGTTCACTGACATTTTCATGAAGTTCAATTAGAACTAAATATAGTATGAGATTGTCTTGAATGATTATAGTTTCTGTTTATAGCATTTCTAAGGCATTTTACTGTACTAGAGGGCATTTAGCACTAAGCCCCAAATGTCTAGACGGCTATTCTCTTAATAAACCTCTACGGATCGATACCTAGATAAGTATAAGTAAATAGTCTTAATTGGAAATTGAGGGTTGTTACAATCTCCTTTGTTGGTGGAAGTAGTGGGTGATCAAACTTATGTGATTAAAAACGTATATTTCAGTTGTAGCTTGACCATAAATTTTGAAAACTTTAAAGCCAAATTTATCCCTTTGGGTTTGGGAGAATTTGATGTGATATTAGGTATGGATTGGCTCGGTCAACATAAGGCGAGTATTTGTTGTACTGATAAGAGTGTTCGTCTTAAGGCTCCTAACGAAAAAGAAATGCTCATTTATGGTGAAAGAAATCAAGACTCGTTACCTTTGTGTACTTATGCTCGAGCTCGCCGACTTATTCTCGTGGATGTAAATCTTTTCTTGCTCATGTTATTGATTCCAATAAGGAATCTAAATCGATATTTGAAATTCCTGTTGTTAATGAATTTGTTGATGTTTTTCCCGATGATCTACCCGGTCTTCCTCCTGATAGACAAATCGAATTTAAGATTGATCTTGTTCCGGGTGCTACACCCATTGCTAAAGCTCCATATCGTCTTGCTCCAACTGAAATTAGAGAAATGATGGAACAACTCCAAGAACTCCTTGAAAAGGGTTTTATACGCCCAAGTAGTTCTCCTTGGGGTGCTCCCGTCTTATTTGTTAAAAAGAAGGACGGTAGTTTGCGGATGTGTATTGACTACCGTGAACTCAATAAAGTCACCATCAAAAATAAGTATCCTTTGCCTCGCATTGACGATATTTTTGATCAACTTCAAGGAGCATCATATTTCTCAAAGATCAATCTTCGTTCGGGTTATCATCAACTTAAAGTTTGTGAAGAAGACGTTCCTAAAACCGCATTCAGGACCCGTTATGGTCATTATGAATTCTTGGTCATGCCTTTTGGTTTGACAAATGCGGCTTTTATGGATCTTATGAATCGGGTTTGTCGTCCTTTTCTTGATAAATCCGTTATTGTTTTTACTGACAATATTTTGATTTATTCAAAGAGTCAAACCGATCATGAAAGACATCTTCGCAAAATCCTTGAAACACTTCGTCCTGAAAAATTTTATGCAAAACTTTTCTAAATGTGAATTTTGGTTACGGGAGGTGCAATTCCTTGGACATGTTGTTAGTCAAGATGGAATTAAAGTCGATCCGGCGAAGATTAGTGCAATTATGCAATGGGAGCCTCCTAAGTCCCCGGCGAAAATTCGTAGTTTCCTTGGTTTGGTGGGTTACTATCGTCGTTTTTTTCAAGATTTTTTTAAGATTGCCTCGCCTCTTACTAAGTTGACTCAAAAGAATGAAAAGTTTGAATGGAAAAGCGAACAAGAAAGCGCATTCGAAACTTTAAAAGAGAAGTTGAGTCAAGCGCCTATTCTTACTTTACCAGATGGAGTTGAAGACTTCTCGGTATATTGTGATGCTTCATTTAATGGTCTTGGATGTGTTCTTATGCAAAGGGGGTGAGTTATCGCCTATGCATCAAGACATTAAAAATTCAAGAGAAGTCTTATCCTGTTCATGATCAGCTTGCGGTGGTTGTTTTTGAATTGAAGATTTTGGCGTCATTATTTATATGGCGTTAAATTTTCTATTTATTTTGACCATAAGAGCCTTAAATATTTCTTTGAACAACGTGATCTTAATAACCATCAACGAAGATGGTTAGATTTGTTAAAGGACTATGATTGTGAAATTTTGTATCATCCTGGAAAGGCCAATGTGGTAGCCGATGCTTTATGTCGAAAAAGTTCTCATTTTTCAATTCAAGTTTCGCCCTTGTGGGTAATGATTACTAATGACTTCTTGGAGTGTATAAAGGAAGATCAAGAAGAGGCATTGCAACATGATCCTAAACGAGAGAGAGTTAAGGGGCAAATGAAGCATTTCTCTAAGGACTCTCGTGGTCTTACGGTCCGTTATGGAAGAATTTGGATTCCGTTCTCATGTGCTTTGAAAGAAACTCTTCTTGATGAAGCACATAAATCCAAATATTCTATTCATCCCGGTGTAACGAAAATGTATCATGACTTGAAGGTTGATTATTGGTGGCTGGGAATGAAATGTGACCTAGTCAAGTATGTGGAAAAGTGTTTAACTTGTTTGCAAGTTAAAGCGGAACATCAAAAGCCATATGGAAAACTCTGTAAATGCACGTCTATGTCAATAACAGTCTAGATTGTTTGGGCTTATATTGTAATATGTCTTTGTCATGTGATTGTCATTAATGAACTTTGTATTATGCATATAATACTAGATTAAGTTCAAGTATTGAATGTGTAATAATATTCTGCTATGAGAAATACGACCTCGTATTTGCAGGGTCAAATACGAGGCAACATATAGGAAATACGACCTCGTATTTATAGGGTCAAATACGAGGCAAAGACACAATTACGACCTCGTAAAGGTGTCGGGCTGGGTCTGAAATACGAGCTCGATTCCCTGAAGCCCATGTCGAGTTTTCCTATAAATACTAGAACCCTAACAGAGATTAGAGTTGAACATTTGTCGAATTATCAAGCATATTTATATAGGTTAATAGGTCAAAGGTTGTTCCGCTATCCTGTAGAAGGTTGTGAATCACCACGTTATAGAGAGGGATTCCGCACCTCTAGATAACGGGATCAAACTATTAACGATCCGCTTCAAGGGGACTTACAAGTGGTATCAGAGCCTCTTGGTTTAATACCAGAAGGTTATAGTTTGTTGGTGATAGACAACATCGATTTAGGGTCGTTTAGACATGATTCTGTAACACCCCACCGTTGGCGGAAACATGAGGTGTCATGAAAAGTACAGCACGACATGGAATTACATAGATACTACTAAATGAAATAGAATATAATGAATATATTTTCGAAACATGAGTTCAAAGTCATAATAGTGCTAGAATAGTTTATTACAACCAAGTCCATAAAGAAATAATCCAAGGCATTTAGCCTTAAAGTCTGACAATAAATAAAGGAGCACTAAACTCCGAAGTCCAAGCCTATCATAGCAGTCTTTATCCTTGATTAGCCTGAGTACATGAAAAGTATACTAAAACGTGTCAACACAAAGGTTGGTGAGTTCGTAGGTTTTATGTCAAAAGTCTAGTCAATGAAATAAGTCTTTTGTCGATTCTTTTATGTCTAACAAGTAATAGTTCAATATATAACGAGCAGAGTTACGCCATAATAAGTCCAAAAGTCTCAAGTCTCAACGTCTCAAAGTCCGGCCTTACGGTACCTGCCTTAGTCCAAAGTCTCAAAGTATCAAGTCTCTAATACACACAAAAAGCACGTCTTAAAGCGCAATAACAAACACATAATCACACACATACAACAAGACATAAGCACGTCAAATGGCACAAGTAACTCTATACGCACAGGCTCGTAAAAATGTCCTTTTAAATTGTCCTTTACTATTGTCTTAAAAAATACCATTATGTCTCGTTAAAATGTCATAATATTTATAATAGCTTTGTTCTCTTAAATTGTCCAAAGAATTACTTCTTTTAGTTATGTCACATTTTAATGTTTATATCACGTCGTCAAGTACTCGTATGGTACATCTCTATGGAATATTATGTCCGAAAAGTCTTTAACCGTTATTATATGAATGCATGATTTATATAGTCTTTATAAAGTCCTTTTTAAAGTTAATGTCTTTCACTTACTTAATCCTCGTATATATATATACATAAGCCCATATCACTTCATTATTACGACAATTTTGGATTTAATATAAACATGGCCCGAGTTAACTATAACCCAAATCTGATTTTGACCAAGAAAACTTAATTTTGACTTTGACTAGAAAACCATACTTTTGACACTAAAAGTCTAAACATGACTAAAACCTAATTTTGACTAACGCAATCTCAATCCAATTTTGACCTAAGAGTCCAAGTAATACAAACCCTAATTTTTATCAAAAAAAATAGACCAAAACAGACAAATTATGAATCTGTCCTTTGACCACCGTTGACCGACAGTTGACTGGCAGTTGACCGACGTGAAAAATCAAGAATGAGACTACATCCAATCACAAGAATAAACCATAACAACATTCCAAGACCAAGAATCATTAATACAATTCGGATTTATGATGAATCTAACCAAGAACAACCTAAAAATCACTTTCATTCACGTTTTTAATTATTTTCGAATATTATATATATATATACTTTTCGGACCTCATGGAACAAGAACATGAATCAAGAACACATTACCACCTCAAATCTTACCAAGATCAAAGACTTCGGACCAAAAGTTTACGGATTTAGATGATTTTGGTGCTAAACTTTTCGGATTCAACGGTTTTCGGCTGAAGATTCTCGGATCTAGACTTATACACCTAAACATATACCCGAAATATATATACTTTTGGCCAAGAAATCGGATCTATATATTTATATAGATATATACAACCGAAAAACAAGTAGTTTTGTCAAGAAAATCGGATCTAAAACATTTTAAGATCTATAACTGAAATAAAAATGCATTTTATCAAAAACTAACTTCGGATCTAAGTATATAAATACATACTCATCCGATTTATATATATATATGTCTCAAAGAAAGTTGGATTTAGAAGGAGAAAGAGGAAGAAATCGATTTATATATATAGATTTGTAAAGTTTTCGGATCCAAATATGTATTTACACACACAATACGATTTGTACATAAACATAGACAATACTTTCGGATTTATACATACATATACAAACCGATTTATAAGAAAATATGAAAGAAGATTCATGATTTTGAAGATACAAAGCCGATTGACATAAATATCTATGTAAGTCTTGCCACAACTCAAAGAAAATAAGACAGGAAGAAGAAATTTGTGGTGGTTTGTGGTGGTTGAGTGGCGGCCGAGAAAAGAGAGAGGGAGGAGAAGGGGGCGGCCAGATTTAGAGAGAGAGGGGGAGAGGAGTGTGAAAGTGTGTGAAAAAAAAAATGGGAGGCTAGGGTTTGTTTTTCTTTTTATACTCCCCTAACCCTAATTTCCCTTTACTTTGACTTTCCTTGACTTTCTTTTGCAAAAATGGTTTAACCCGACTTTTCAAGATGACTCGAGTCCCGTTAATTCATTTCGTTGACATATTAAATTGTAACTTTTTAATAGCTTTCAAACGGATATAAACATGACCATATTTGTTTAATAAATCTTTAATTGATTTAATTTAAAGTATTTGATTTATTTTGGCATTTCTACAAGACAACTAGGATTTCTTATGTTCTCGAGTCCACGCACAATTTTTCTAAAGTCTAAATGCTCGTAAAGCCCGAATAAACTATAAGTCCACTTATTCCATCAATAAAGTCTTGAAGTCTAACGTCGTACATAAACGAAACGAACTAAAACGACCGTAAAAGTACTCCAGAAAATATGCTCAGATGACGGTTGTCACAGATTCCTTCACGAGTTTACGACCGAAAATCTTGTTCGTGGTATATCTTGGTGTTTGCAGCCATCGTTTGTATGTTTCTGGCTTTTAGGGTTTCGAATTCAAGAGAATCATCGAACCAGCATCGTTTGCGACCTCGCGGGCTCGTATTATCTCATCCAACTCGTATTTCGACTTGGATAGCTAATTACGACCACGCCAGTTCAATTACGACCTCGTATTTCGTATACGACCTCGTGAGCTCAATTATGACCTCACAGTTCAATTACGACCTCGAGTTCTAATTGCGACCTCGTGAACTTTACGACCACGTTTATTTTAGACAGTTCATGAACTTTGCTAGCTCGAAGAAAATGATGTCACAGTTACCCGCAAACTATCAGGCGTTGCTGAATCAAATGATTTTGATGGACCATGAAACCGGAAAGGCCAACTCACCACCAAAGTTGATAAGCCTTGACAGATACTACAATTGGAAGGGCAGATTCAAGTCATACTACAGGTTGATGGATGTGGATATGTATTAGAAATGTGTATACTCCAGGTTCGAGCAGTGCTAGGCTTGCTTCATATGAGCAAATGGACGTCGATAAAAAGAATGATTATGAAGCCGAAAGCAAGGCATTGGGTTCGCTTCGAATGGCTCTCCAAGGGGAAGTTCTGCATCTGTTTGAAAAGTATGATACAGCAAAAGGCTTATGGGATGCACTCAAAGAGCACTGTGAAGGTGATGACGATCTCAAGAAGAGTAGGAAAGACTTGTTTAGGAAGCAATATTATGTGTTCACTATCTTCAAAGACGAATCTTTTGATGAGACACTGGTTCATTACAGTCATTTACTGGTTGAGCTTGCCTACTTTGGGTACAAACCGGATCCAGAAGATGTGATCGAGAAGTTGTTTGAGGCACTTCCTATCAAATGGGAAGGATTTATCACTTCTATCCAACAAAATCCCGATTTTAGTAAATGGACTTTGGAACAGATTATTCCAAAGCTGAGAAGCCAAGATATGAAAAGAAAGTCGAAGGAAGCAGGCAACAGTGATTTTCTTCAGCCTCCTGGACTCTATCATAGCAAGACAATCATTCCTTCCTCAAGATCTTCAAGTGGAGGGATTACAGCCTTCTATAGTGGAGATGATGAGAAAATGAAGAGGACGATGGATTTTGACAACAACTTGTTGTATGTAAGCTCTCCGGAATCATCGATTGTTGTGCATAATGGTAATCAGAAGAGTAGTTCTCTAAGCTCGGGTTTAACAGGTATGCCGATGAGCATAAGATTTGCTGAGGGACATCTAGGCATGCTCGCTTCTTTTGTGTCGGCTTATGAAAAGCTAATTGGAGGAAAACTGACTGATCTTGAACTGGTTAGGGAGGATTACAAGCAAGTTGATTCAGATGATCTGGAAGAAATGGACCTGAACTGGCAATTGGCTATGTTAACATTGAGAGTTCAGCGTTTCACTGATAGAGCTAGAAGGTGAAGTGTTTCAACTGTGATGGCTTTAAACATTTTGCACGTGAGTGTCAGAGGCCAAGACGTGACAACAATTCAGCTACAGGTCGTCAAAATTTCAATCAAAATGTTTGTATTGCTGGTAAGAATTCTGGGCGTCCATATGCTAATACTGGGAACCGTAGCTCAGGAAAAGTTGACAACTCAAGAGCATTGGTGGTTCAGTCTGATGGTACATATAATTGGGGTTCAACTAGTGCCGATGATGAGAATCATGCATTCACGGCAGAAATTCAAGACTTTGATGGAGGGATGAACGATCTTGTTGATAATTCATTCGACTACACATTGTATGCCAACACGAATGATCATGATAGTTTTCATCAGAAGGTAGAAGAGGAGCCAGAACCATCACAACCAGTAAGAGCAAGAAATAGTGATGCTGAGACTGGGTTCATGGCACACTTGGAAGTCATTGAACAACCGGAACCACTAAGGAAAACCACAAGGATGTGGTTTGTCGATAGTGGATGTTCAAGACATATGACAGGAGATAAAAGATTGTTAACTGAATTTACTTATGTTAAAGGTTCGTATGTCAGTTTTGCTGGTCCCAAGGGTGGCAATATTTCTGGAATTGGGAAAATCATCAATGGGAAGATCAAAATGGACAACGTGAACTTTGTTGAGCAGCTGGAACATAACCCGATGAGTGTATCTCAGATATGTGACAAAAGGAATCTAGTTCTTTTTACTGAAAATGAGGCTCTAATTTTGAAACCAGGTTATGTCATTCCTGAGGAATGGATTCTGTTGAAGGCTCCAAGGAAAAAAGACATTTATGGATTGGAACTAGGTGTGGTTGACTCAGTGGAGCCAGTGTGTTTGTTGACAAAAGCTTCAGAAGATGAATCTCTGCTATGGCATAGAAGGATGGGTCATATCCATATTAGAAAAATGAATCATATTACCAGCAACGGATTAGTCCTCGGTGTTCCTAGCAAAAGATTTATGGTGGAGGACAACTGTGTGCCATGTTTAAAAGGCAAACAGACTAAGAATCCACACAAACCAAAGACCCAAAATTCTATTGCCGCTCCATTTCAGCTACTACGTATGGATCTATTTGGGCCAGTAAGCGTTCAAATCATAAGGTATAAGTACTACAGTCTTGTAGTTACTGATGATTTCTCTAGATTCTCGTGGGTGTTTTTCTTGAAGACCAAGGATGAAACTGCTCAAATACTCATGGAGTTCCTTGAAAGGGTCGAAAATCAATACAACACAAGAGTGAAGAGAATCAGAAGTGATAACGGGACAGAGTTCAAGAATCAGATTATGGAGGTTTATTGTTTGAGCAAAGGAATTAAGCATCAATTCAGTGCACCCTATGAGCCCTAGCAGAATGGAGTTGCAGAGTGTTGGTGCAGTTTATGTGCACCTATTATTGTCGAGAACATAACAAACTCACCGAAAATGTGTAAGAAGTTCACATTGGGTTTCCTCTGATTGATCACCTCATATGGAGTTTTATCACATCTCTTGTTGATAATGGACCTATTATGAGTAAAACAAGTAGTAGCTACAGCTTCAGCCCAAAGATTTGGAGGTAGCTTTGAATAGGCAAGCATTGTTCTGGCTGCTTCAACAAGAGTGCGATTTCGACGTTCAACTACTCCATTTTGTTGAGGTGTTCTTGTAGCAGAAAATTGATGAGTAATGCCTTGTGATTTAAAGAAAGAATCAATTATTGCATTCTTGAATTCTGTGCTATTGTTAGAACAAACAATTCGAACTGATGATTGAAGATTGACTTGGCTTTGTTTGATGAAATCAATGACATCCTTTGGAGCATCACTTTTGGCATTAAGAAAGAAAACCCAAGTGTAACGAGAAAAATTATCAACAATCACAAGAATGTATCTTTTTCCATGAATGCTTTTGACATTCATTAGTCCACACAAATCCATATGTAAAAGATGCAAAGCACCTTCGGTACTCAAATGTTTCTTTGTTTTGTGAGATGCCTTCTTCATCTTGCCAATAGCACAAGCTGGACAAACATGTTCGGATTCGTACTTGTAATCAGGAAGACTTTCAACGAGTTGTTTGTCCACTAAACATTGATAGTTTGAAAGTTAAGGTGTGACAAACGAAGATGCCATAACCATGAATTTTGTGCAGAGGCTTTCGAAAGAAGGCAAATGTCAGAATCTAGATTTGGAACATTATTCAGATCAATGGTGAACAAATTATAGACCCTTGTTCCAGTAAGAATATCTACCCCGTTTGCGGTTTGAACTTTGCATTCATATCTTTTGAAAAGCACTTGAAGATCATTGTCACAGAATTGTCCAACACTAAAAAGATTGTGACCTAATCCTTCAACATAGGAAACTCTCTTTATAGTAATTCCATTCTTGACAATGTCTCAATAACCAAGAATAGGGGCAATATGATCATTTCCAAATCTGACAATTCCCATGAACTTCTCAATAAAATTAGACAGTAGAGACTTGTTTCCAGTCATGTGACGAGAACATCCCGAGTCAACATACCATACACAAATAAGATATTCCTGCAGAAATAAGTTATGATGTTAAGATCCCCACATATACTAGGTCCTTGCGGGTGAGAGAGAGGGATACAATATGCAAATGCACATATATACAAACAAGATCACAAAAACATGAATTTATTCAAATTTAACAAGTAAACACACATAATTGTTCAAATTTGACATACGAATTACAGAAACAAACAAAGTTTAAGCACAAGTTTTGATACAAGCAGGAGTAGTTCTGAATGTATTAATCCTATCTAATGAATTTGATCTACGAACAATCCACACTTGTTTGATTTGAGTAGAAATGCCATCAATCTTGATTTTTCTAGAAGCATGTAAGAATTTATCTTTTGGAATCCACTTACTGCTATTAGTTAAGTACACGTCACCTGAAACATGAACATTCTTTAAATTAGAAAACAAGTTTTTCTTTGAGTTCTTTCCAGGATTCTTCTTGATGGTTTCATTGCTCACTTGACTTTTCTTAATATTATTAGGTGACAACCAACCATACTGATCTTTATATTTAGTAATCCCTGAGGTTTTGTCTCTAACTATCTTCAAAGTGGACTTAAAGGTTGTTTGAGGCTTCCTAGGAGTACTAGATGTTTTGCTAGTCTTTGGTTGTTTGTTGCCTAATAATTCATTCTTCACCATCTTTGAACACTTGTGAGGTTTCACATCTCTTGATGACTTAGTTTCATTTTTGACTTTGGTTACTTTTGAGTCATCAGGGGTCTTGACAACTTGATAGACTTTTGTGACTTTTGGTTTTGTCTTCTTACCTTGTTGGGTATGTGCTGACGAGTATGATTTTGGATTCTTTATCTCAGCAAAAGTAGCTTTGTTTTCCTTTTTCTCAAATATTTTTTCAAAAGCAGGATTAAATTTATGATTTCCATCCATAAAATTATTGAATTGCTGAGACTCTATTTCCAATTTCACACTTGTTTCAGTCAAATTTGTTAGACTTGAACTTTGCTTAAATGATTGTGATGCTTTTACTTTTTCTAAAAATGATTGAAGTTGCAATTTTGTCAAAGTCAGTTCCACTTTGACTTTATTTAGTTCCTCAACCATTTTTATTCGTTGATCCTTTTCTTTTTCAAACTTTTTGATCACATAATTAAATTCATTAAAGTAAGTTTGAGTGTCCTCTGAAAACTTAGGAATTGATGTATCAAAATAAATATCATTTGGATCAACAAAAACAGCATCACATTCATCTTGAGCACAGTTAGTTTGAACATAAACATTTACAACTTCAAGATCAGTTTGAACAGATGTATTCAAAATTTCATAGATAGAACAAGTAGACTGATTTGAAGTTTTCATGTTTTCAGAATTGGTTTGCTCAGGTTCATTCATGATTTCACAAACAAAACACCCCGGTTAGTCACAAATTGAAGTATTTGCCTTGGATGGGTTTCTTTTGTTATCGCAGTGATTTTGAGTTTTCAGATTTTCTATGAGTGCATGTTTTTCATCAAGAGACTTTTTCAAATCATCAATTTCTTTTTCCAAAACACTTTGTGGTATATAAGGTCTAACAATTTCAGGTTTTCGAAATGAAGTTGAATCATCCAAAGGTTTTTCCTTAAAACACTCAAGTATTTCAGGAACCTCTACCTCATGATTATTCTTATTACTTTGATACACCGGGCGAGTTAAAAAACCAAATGACTCATCAATTAATTCATAATTGAAGTAAACATTTGCACCCTTCTTTAGAAAATCATCTTCCTCAACATCACCATGACTTGGTCACACAAATTGGTCGGTCATCCCACTTTTCATATGAGATTCTTTATACAGTGAAGGAACCTCTTCTTGTGCTTTGAGAAAATGTTCTGGATTGACATATCCTGACCCTGAGTTGAATTGAGTTTTTGAATTTCTTGGCCTATTCAAATAGATTTGTTGATAAGTTCGATTTATCTTGTACAACTTTTCTTGATAAAAATCGATTTCAGTTTTGTGTTCTTCATTTGTCTTTTCAAGTTGTTGGTAAAGAGAATCTTTTATACAACAATCATATTTTAGGTTAAAAATTTGATCTTCCAATTCTTTTAACTCAGGGGTAGACTCATTCAGTTTGACATTTAATGACTCTATCTCCTCTGCCAAAGCATTTGCTCGAAGCATCTCATTGGTCTTTTCAACTTCCAATTTTGTCATGAGCTTGTTTAATTCAAGAACTTTGGTTTCAAGTTCTTGTTTCTCAAGATGAAGCTTTGAATGTGGAGTAAAAGTGACTGCAACTTTTTCAGATTTCAATTTGTCAAATTCTTTTTGAAGAAGATCAAACTTATCTTGAAAATTTAGCAAAATTTGGTCTTTTTCTTTCAAATCATTGTTTATTTTTGAAATCTCTTTGCTTTTCTTTTTACCTTCTAGAATAGTTGCTTCACTTTTATCCATGTAAAAACCTAATAGTTTCTTGGGAATTGTGATTACCTCATAATCCTTTTCAGTAGAATCTGTAGCTTCATCATCTAGTTCCTTTGACTTCTTGATCTTTGTCAAGAAGCACACATTCGCTGCCAATTCATCAGTCTCATCATCAGTGAGATGAAGCCACTTGTCATCTTCAGCCAAAACGGCAATTCCACTCTCTTCTTGCTTTGCCAACATGAGTTTGTACTTGTAGTACTCTGAATTCTTCTTTCTAGGTTTGGTACACTCTGTGGCAATATGACCAGGAATTCCACAACTATAGCATTTTCTCTCTCCATTTTTCTTCTCCAAGACTTTCATCTCAAAACTTTTCTCACTTTCAAACTTCTTTTCTCCAACTGGTTCCTTGAAAGTCTCAGATTTAGGAACACTTGAACTCTTAGCATATGATGAAACTGAGGAAGACCGAAGTTGATTGTTGGTGGGTTTCTTTTTGAAGAATTTCTTCTTGAATGCTTTGGTGAAGTAAGCCAACTCTTTATACATCTCAAGATCGTTGTCATCTAGTTCTGGATCACTTACATCACTCACCTCCGAATCAGTTTCAAGTTCAATTATGTTTTTCCTTGAACCTCTAGAAGACTTCTTCTCAGCAACAAGAGCCAATGGATCAGAATGAACCATTTCCTTTTTCATCTTTTGAGTCTTTAGAACTTGATCAGTGTTCAATGTTAGTTTCTCAAACAAAGTATGAATTGTCAAGTTTCCAAAGTCTGCTTGTTGGTTCAGCTGAGTTCCATATACTTGCCACTCTTCTACAAGATTCTTGATGAACTTGATATTCAGCTCCATGAATGTCCTTTTTACATCATTTTTCCTCAGTTCATTGATGATATTGCAAAATCTGATGTAGACATCATTGAGAGGTTCTCCTTTTTGCTGTTTGAAGGTTTCACACATGTTCAGAACAGTTGACAACCTTATAGTGTTAGAAACATCAGAACCCTCCATTTGTTTCTCAACCTCATCCCAAATGTCTTTTTCGGTCTCATATGAGTCCACATTGCAATATATATCATCTGGAAGTGCTTGATAGAGATAAGCAATGGACATTTGATCAGCTTCAACACGATTTTTCTGCTCAGCATTCCAGCTTTCTTCTGGAAGTGGTTCATTGTTGACAGGGTTTTTGGGACTTTCAGGACCATCTTTCAAAGACATTCTGATGTTATTGGCATTCTTTTGTCTATCAATCCAATTCAGAAATCTTTTCATCCATAGAGGATAAGATCCTTTAAATAACAATGGAGGTCTTCCATCTGAACCAAGAGCCAAAGCCTTTCTTGCAGCCATAGTAAAAGATTTGAGAACAAAAGAAAAAGTTTAAGTTTTTTTAAAACTGGATTTCTGAAGAATGCCGATCTTAAACTTCGACAAATAGAAGAAGTTGTCTTTGACATAAGTAGAGTTGTGGAGGATGCCGAGCAAATATCTTGGTATATAGACTAAGTGTTTTGATCAGTGTCAACTTTAACTAAGTACTGAGATTGTACTTCGGCAACTAGTAAAATCACTAACAGATCAACAACACTTAACCAAATTTCTCAACTTCACTTGTTTGCCAAGATAATATCTCTGCAAACTGAACAAATTCTTCCAACACTTAACCAAGAAATCAAAGAGGTATAATCTCAATTATTTGTCAAGTTAACAACTCTGCAAATAAAACAATTTCTCTACTCTTTGTTATATTCTTAGTTTTGCCGAGCAAGAAACTCTGCAAATAGAACAAATCAAGATCAACAACCTCTGCAAATACTAGATATCACAAAACGACATATTAGTCGAATTGCAGTCGTCTTTTTCGTCCAGCAACCTTTCAAATGCCGAGCACACTATAAATCTTCATTTTCTTCTTCAATATTGAGAATTAAAACTCCAAATTTGTACCAAATTGTTCAGAAACTAAGTGCGAACAAATCCTTGAACAAATTAAACTCTAAAATCAACCAGAATTCATACCCACTGATCTATGCTTTTGCCGAGCTTAGATCAAATCTAACTTTCTGATTGAAATAAGCTCTAATTTTGATACAGAAATGATGCTAATCAAAATCCTAGATGATCGGTGAACAGACATGGAAGGAAAACACACTAATTTTGCTGAAATTAATCAAACAGTAATCTCGGCAAAACAACAAGTTTATGAACAGCTCAAAAACTCCAAAATTAAGAACAAATTCAGCTTATATTTCGATTATGGATCGTTCAGATTGACTGATTTTGCTCTGATACCAAATGTAATGTATGTAATTGAGCTTTACTATGTGTATTAGTGTGTGTTAATGGAGGTTGTGTGTGTGTTAGTGTGTGTATGTGCCGAGAGAGAAAAGTAAGTGTGTGGAAAGATTTGATAGCATGGAATATGATCAAAGTTTCAATTCAAAGCTATGGAGGGGGCTTTATATACTTCCTATACAATTTACACTAGTCCTCCTTCCATACTTATAAGAAATACAAATAAGTACAAAACATTGTAAACATACAAATCAACTACTAGAAATTATATTTCTAACAAAGATAGAAAGGAAAAGTACCACAGGTGGTTGTCATTTCCTTGGTGGCAAATTAGTTAATTGGACAAGCAAGAAGCAGACTGCAGTTTCATTATCCACAACTGAGGCTGAATACATTTCTGCAGCAAGTTGTTGTGCTCAGATTTTATGGATGAAAAACTAACTAACTGATTATGGTCTTAAATATACAAGAACTCTAATCTTTTGTGATAACACAAGTGCCATCGCAATTTCTCACAATCCTGTCATGCACTCCAAAACCAATCATATCGACCTCATATCATTTCATTTGTGATCATATTATAAAAGGTGATATTGAAATTCATTTCATCCCCACTGATAAACAACTAGTTGATGTTTTTACAAAACCTTTGGATTTCAAAACTTTTAAACATCTCATCAGCGAGTTAGGAATGCTAAATCTTGTGTAGCATTTCAGGGGGAATTGAAAAAAGTATTTTTGCAAGACAAGGAAACTTCTCTCTAAGGGGGAATTTTTGCCTCAGAAAATATTCTCTTTGAAACGATTCAGATTGAACTTCCTGATCATCCTCAGAATTTATTGAGTCGACATCTGAAGTCACTCAGAACCTTTTATTATTTAAAAGATACTTGATTGGTGAGTGGACACGTGATTTTACTGTACAAAGATACCTTTTTGCTGACGTGTCACACAAGTTGCGCCGTAAAGAAAAATGATCATTGCTCATGCATTAAAAACGGTTGAATACTTTCGGATTTCAAACCCGATCAAAATTACTTTTTATTAAAAAATTATTATATTTTATCTGGTTTGAAGTTCAAAATTCTTTTTATTTACTTTGCATGGAAATCCTTTCGTATTTCCTTCGAAAATATAAATACCTTTTCCAAAATCATTCCTTTATTTACTTCATTTTCATTTACTCCCCAATCATACATTCTTTCTCATTCTCTCTTCATTCAAAAATCTCAAACCCTAAGTCACACTTTCTTTTTCATCTTCATAAAATCAAATCAAATCAAATGGTAAAACAACCATCTCAAGCAAAATCTCTCATTACTTTTGAATACAATTCTCCAAAGTCTGCAGTCAAGGCTAGTTCAAATTGGCTAGAGAAGTTTGAAGCCAAGGCCATTCGATTCAACATGAACAATTTTAATGCAGCCCTTAATGCCAAAAATAAAACTCTCATGGGTCGAATCAATAAATTTCTTGAGGAATGTCCTCTTTCTTTTACATTGACTATAGATCTAGAGATTCTTTTTTCATAGATATCCTTTGGAATTCTGGTACACTGCCGAAGTGAGCAAGGATGATAATCCATTGCCTTCACTCTCAAAGATGGCACGAAGAAATGTGTCATCACTTTGGATGGATTCAGAGAGGCCCTCCATCTGAATTATTTGCAAGAACCTGCTGCCTTTGCAAAAAGGTTAAAAGGTGTAAACTTTAGAGAAGTGTTGGTGGAAATGGGGCATGATAACATGGTGGATGGTGATGGTAATTTGAAAACCTCGGGGCACATTTTTATTTCAGGGTTTAGAAACTATTGGAGATTTTTCTGGACTCACATAGTTGAGTGCCTAGGTGGAAATTATGGTGGGTTGGACCAAATCTCACTGATCCACGTGGAGATGGGTTATTATTTATGGAATGGGATAAATGTGGACTATGCTGAGATGATTTTCTCTCAGCTGGTGGCTAAGTTAAAAGGAAAGAGAAGTCTACATATCTCATTTCCCAGATTTCTGAGCGTCTGTATCATGCATATTCTAGGAGATGCTTACTCTAAAGGGGGACCTGATCAGTCAGCCACAGAGTTCTGCAAGGATCTATCTAGGCTTTCTACATCTAATCCAGAACCTGAACTTTCTGCTGCCATGGCTCAGGTAATTTCTAAAACTGCTACCAATAAATCTGGATAAAAAACACGAAAAGTAGATGAAATCGATCAAAAAGGGAACGGATGAATAGTGTGCACAAGGAAAACGAAGTTCGTGTGGTTATTTACGGTAAATTTTCGATTAATGGTAATTAATGAATAGTAATAACCCATATATCTATTCGAATCCACATGGCCGGGCCGAACACTCAGTTCGTGGGCTTCGTGATGACGTCAGCGCGAGGCATGCTGATGTCAGCACGAGGTGATTTCGAATTTTCAGATTTTAAACCACATAAGCTTCATTCCTTAGCCAAATTTCGTGAATTTTCCAAAAATTTAAACAAGGAAAAATTCCAGAAGTTCCAGTAAAATAAACCCGTAGATACTCGTTACTAAAAACCTGTATCTACTCGAATATGTAATCATAAATCATCCGTACTAACTTGTCACCACAATAATGTATCAAATAAATCTTACATTATTATCTTGACATAAAATCGATCATTTCTTCAATGATGTTTAATTCAACAATGCAAATCATTTTAATGTAAGTTTGCATTACAATATCATATCAACAACCTATCACATTACATCTTAGGTTGTGATCTTGATAAAACAGAAATAAAAGAAAATATCACATTACATGAAACATATTCAAAAACATTTTGACTTTTCAATTTTCAAAACATTTCATTTTCTAAATTAAACAACTTAAGTATTAGCTAGAAAATCCATCTTTTAAATATACATACCGTAAGCAACAAGACTTATATAATTCACTAAGAATTATAACTTTTAATGCTTATCAATTCTCTCGTGCAATAAGAACTAGTTTGACACACAAACTGACACTTATTACAAAAATAATAAAAAATAAAAAATAAAAGAAAATAAAATAAACTAAAAAATAAAATAAAACAAAAACTAAACTACTTTATTTATTTACAAGAAATTTTAAGTTTCTGCAGATTAGATCAGATTAGCATTTACATAAGTCTGCAAGTGAGAAATAATTCTCTTATTATTAGTTATGAACAGTGATTCAACCACGATTACCTATATATTTGTCCTCTTAAACACTCGGTACTTCCAGTTTCCTTTGAGTTATGACACTTTCGACATACCCTGGCCAAAGACAGTCACCATGTAACCCGAGTAGCCTAATATGCCATTGAATAGTTTGCGAACTTATGTGACCCACATTCAGATATACTTCCGTAATCGATACAAGCACTAAGATAACAAATATTCAATGTATATTCAAAAACATCCTTAAACAAATCATGAGACACTTTATAGATAACAGAAATTAATTACTTTGTGATTTAACTTATTTGCTTTTGCATTTCATTATTTATAAGGAACCCGTGATTTTCTATGAGACCCATGTAGCGAACTTTCTGACAACCTATCCCAAGTTGGAAGCTTTAGGTAGGCTAGGTATACAAAAACACCCCGAGGACATACTTGTCCGAATCTCAAAGACCACATTAGCCCCTTAATTTTCATTAATTTCATTTGCATAAACAACATCACATTTAGCTTTCATGCTCATGATTGGTAGAGGTTTTTGCCTATACATTGAACAAATCTTATAGTAATGCTAGATATCTGAAAAGAAAGCATTCTCAGCCATATATCTGAATATGTTTTCCACAAGAACATTGTATAATTTAAGTTCTGATTAAGGAAACCTTGCTACTTTGTGTCTACCAATATATCCCAAATTGTAATCACTGGACTAAGCAGTTATATTACGATTAAGCAGACTTAAAAGCTAAGTATCCTCACTTCTAATCGTTTTACAACATTAACTTAAATCTCTCTCATATTTTTGTCATTTTCTCATTTTTCACATTTTTATGGTTTTTATGACACTAAGAATTCTTTTTGTATTTTTATGACTCTAGCTATTTACAGACACAAACTTACAAAATTACTTCTTACATTTACTGGACCAAATAAATCCATGTGAAGTAACTCAAAAGGATTGGCGATAGAATTTACTTGGTTCGGTTTATGTGCAGACTTTCGCTGTTTACCTTTCAGACAAGGTACACATTTGTCTTCCATTCCAAACAGTTTCATGGGAACGCCGTCAACCAAACCATGTTTGACAATGTCATTCATCTTTCGGAAATTGATATGTCCCATTCTTCTATGCCATAACAAAGATTCATATTCATTTGCTTTCGATAACAAGCAAACAGACTCCTTTGGATTATCAACACCTAACACAAGGCCTTAGATGTCTCTCTTCCTAGGAGCTTTCAGCAGGATCCAGTCTTCAGGAATAACATATCCTGGTTTCAATATAAGTGTTTCTTTCTCATTAAAATGGACAGTATTACCCTTGTCACAAATCTGAGAAACACTTAATAAATTATGTGATAACTGTTCCACATAATTGACTTTCTCCAGCGTAATCTTCCCATTGAGAACATCACCTTGGCCCGAGATGTTGCCGCCCTTGGGACCAGCGAAACTAACGTACGAACCATTTACATCTTCATAATTGGACAAAACGTTCTTGTCCCCTGTCATGTGCCGAGAGCATCCACTGTCAACATACCAAAGACTAATAGGCTTCCTTGGTTCTCCCTTCTGATCTACAGCCTTGCAATCTGCCATGTATGCAACAAAGTCTTCAGTTGTCATACCTTCAGGTATCTCAAAGTTCTTCATTTGTTCTTCAATGCTCTTCATAGAAATGTCATCAACAGGATTTGATGACTCTTCCTTTTCTTCAGATGCTTTTACTGCAGTCATTTGTTCACTCTCAGATCTTACTGTTTCAGCAACATTACACATATTCTTCTGTACTATCTCAGATGCACTTTCTTCACTTGAGTACACGACATAATCAATCGTTGCGGCTACCTCATCATATAATTCTACCATGTAGGCATGATTCGAGGTATCATCAGATTGTGTATCCCATTGATAAGTACCATCTGGATTTTGAACAACAACAGCCTTTGATTCCGAAAATGATGACGAAACTGGTTGCTGTGGAGTAACAGATTATGTAATCTTTGCCTGCGTCTTATGATTATTCTGTGTAATACTGCCTTCATTATAATTTTGACGACCAGCAACAGTATTATCAATCCTCTTAGGTCGTTGACACTCTATTGCAAAATTACCAAATCCATCGCAATTATAACATTTCACCTTGGATTTGTCAAAGCCTTTAGTGCCATTACCTATAGGTCTACCAGTTCTCTGAGTGAATCTTTTGACCTTAATAGTAAGCATAGCAAGCTGCCATTGTAGATCCATTTCTTCCAAATCATCAGGATCTATTTGATTGTAATCCTCATCAATTACTGCAGGATCAGTAACCTTTCCCCTAATAAATGCTTCATGAGCATTACAAAAGACTGAGTAAATACTCATTTTTCCTTCTGCAGAACTCATACTCATTGGCATTAGAGTGGAAAGATTGTACATTGCTCTTAACATTTGAATTTGTATTGTCATAAGCAACATATCCGGCAATACCATCAGCATCTACTATTGATGTAGCTTCTGCACCACTTAGAAATGCATTATTTCCTGAGCTGGAACTTGCTAAATGAACAGACTTAGCATGATATAAGGATGGATCTTATGTAAAATCTGAGTGAGTGTCCTTAATCCTTCTCTTCATATCTCTGTTCTTCAGCTTGGAGACTACCTTCTCAAAATCCCATGTACTGTATTCCTGATCATCTTGAAGTTGATGAACATAATCAGTCCAAGTTTTAGGCAGTGAATCCAGAAACTTATCAACTAGCTCAGTTTGAGGATAAACAATTTCAAAGTATGACAATTCAGTGGTTAGATGACTGAATCGAATAATAATCTCATCAAGAGATTCCCCTTTCAGTCCATTAAAGGCTTCATACTGGCGCTTGAAAAATGTACACTATCTTTCGAGAGCATCCCATAAATCCTTTGAAGTAGTGTACTTTTTAAACAAATGTACACTATCTTGAGGCAAGGCCATAGTAAGAGTAGACAATGCCTTTCCCTCAACAGCGTATCTTTTACGTTCTTCAATAGGCATATCAGCATAAGTGTACCTACTGATTACTCCGTTCTTCTCATATGAAGGCCAATCCAAACCTTGAGTTATTACTAGCCACATTTCCATGTCAGTGAGACGAATGTAGTCTTCAAAACGTCTCTTCCACATCCAATAATTTTCCATACGAAAAAGCTTTGGAGGTGTATTACCCCGACCAACCTCATGATCATGCATGATCATCTGGCTAATTAGTAAGGCATTGGGTGAGTTTGCGGCAGCTGGTAAAGTCGTCATTTCGAATCTTTTGAATTCAAGTGAAACGAAATACTACTTAGTTCGTGTGGCACGAAGGACACGTGGCACGAAGGACACGTGGCACGAAGTACACGAAGCACGAAGTCACGTGGCACGAAGCTATATGACTTCCACGAAGTACATGTCGCACGAAGTACGAAGAATACGTGGCACGAAGCTAACACGAAGCACTAGTCACGACCTAAGTTACGAAGAGGGGTTCGCGCTGACGTGGCACGAAGCTAACACGAAGTTAACAGATGACGTAAACACGAACATGAAGTTCACTTCGTGTTGACGTATGCACAAAGTAACACGAAGAAGAGCACGAATTTTCAAATTAACACGAATTTCGAATGAAAATTGCAATCAATAGCTAATCAAACGATCTTAAACCTTCTGGTAATCAACTTTAGGGCTCTGATACCACTTGTAAGGTGCCCTATTGTTGCGTGGATCGTAATAAGACGTGATTCGTTATGTCAAGTGTGCGGAATCCTCTTGAGATAACTATGATTACTATTGCCTTTTGTTGATTAATGAGCAATTAACCAACCCAAGGAGATGCACAAGGCTTGTGGTTCGTGTAGGAGATCACACGAAGGAACAAATAACCTTAGATTGTTAATTCGTGAATAACTCTCAAGAATTCGTAAATCATTAACCTAATTTCGTAGATTAGGTCTTGTATTTATACTAATTGATATTGGGTTCGTATGGGCTTAGGCCTTAATTGCGTAATTAGGCCCGAACAATAACTAATCGTTCTGCCTCGTGCTGACGTCAGCACGAGGTTCATCCTTTACACTGATGACGTCAGCACGATCAGCACGAGGTTCATCCTTCACACTGATGACGTCAGCACGAAGGACGACCTTTAGTTCTTTGTTTTGACTTTGTTTGACTCGTACACAACATCGAATCACCGTTTAAGTGTTCTACGACACTTATAAACCTTGATTCTATGTTCTTGTACCCGCAAAACAATATATAACACACAAACACAATACAAAACATAAACAGATATAATATTGAAGTTCAAACGTAATCATTAAATATCAACACAAGTTCTTATTTAAATGATTACAAACAAGTTCCTAAAAACATAAACGATAATCAAATCTATGTTGCGATTGTCACAATGAATCTGCATCTACAGACTCCCCCTTGACGATTGCAACTAGATCTCTTTGAAGTTTTCAAAACTTGAACATCAAAATTATCCATTAAACAAAAGTCTTGTGCTATTCGCATAAATTATCTCTTGCAAACAATGTGCGAGAATGTTACGATAGCGTCTTTCCTCAACTCTCCAAAAATCTACAGCTGTGCAAGGTGTATCCAAAAGTCTTCTTTGATCACCTCTTGACAAGTTGACAACCTGCATCGGATCATACATGCGTAGCAACATTTGTTTCTTTGAATCATCAACAAACATCTGTGCTTCGCCTGACTTGATATCTATCTACCAAAATGTCATCTCTGTCAGCATATCTTGATCCCATCTGATAGCGGGAACCTTCTTAACACATTTAATCCTCTTCTGGACAAACCGAAATGTGCCATCTGGATTCTTAATCTTCTTCAAAGGTGTTGGCTTTATCAACCTTTCTTCTGGCTTCAGACCTCTATCACTGAAATACTTAATTCTTTCATCTCTGAATCTATTCCAGTAGAAATCTGCATGTCCATTGCTCTGAAGATTAACGAACCAGTATCTTCCCAAATCAATCATGTCTGAATCACTAAGAGAGTGGAAATGTCTTCGACTTATTGACATGTACTGGAAACCCTCCTTTCTCTTGATAATAAACAATTTGATTCTGTGATCATAGAACCAACTTTGTATCACTGAGAAGTATTTGGGTGCATCCTTGTCTGAGACATATTCCCAAAACATCGATGGTTTATACGTATCACGTATCATCAAACCAGTATGTCCTATATAACCTGGAATTAGTCTATTAACAATAAACTCATGATCTTGCTGCACCGGAGGTATATTAAATTTTCCAAGGTCAACCTCTCGTGTAACATCTATATTCCAGTATAGATAAAAAATATTGTCATGTCCTTCATCGACTATGTTTGCATATACAGCAAATCTTAACGTTGCAGCATTCTTAGGTTCATCTGGACTATCTCTGATTGGATTAAGATTGAGATGTTCTACTTCAGCTATTGGTTCAACTTGAATGACTTCATCTTCATTAAAGACACGATCAAAGTCATAAGGTGTCTCAAGCAACCTTTGTCTGTCAGCTTCCGAAGTAATGAACTCTCCTTCTTCCAAATCTTCATCATCGATACTTTCTAGATCTTCTTCAGCATCAAGATCGACCAATGTACCTATCCTTTGAAGCTTATCTGCAATTCAAACGATTTACATATACAAAGATAAAGAACATAAATCACAAGTCAAGACATAATAAAATAGTATAAATACATAAAAATAAATAATACTATATCATAAATATAATGTAATAATTACATTAATATTTATCTTATAATCTTTATCTAGTTTAACTTATAACAATAATATTATATCATAAATATAATGTAACACATACATTCATATTTATCTTATAATCATTATTTTTCATTACTCGAGTATTTTAAAATTACACTGTCAATATGTTAAGCCGAACAAAATAATTCTTTGTAACAACACGATTTTATCACTCGAATTCACATCAACAATGGCGGTTTAGTGTGTGTGTGTGTTCTTGGTGTTTGTGTGTGTGTTGAGAGAGAATTGGGATCAAGTGTGTGTTATTCAGGTGTAATGGTATATAAAATGTTATGTCAAGGTTATGTCAAAGTTATGTCAAGGTTATGATTTCTAAGGAATTGAGGGCTATTTATAGTCTAAACTAACCAACTATGCTAATTATCACAATTAGCCCCTCAACCTTAGAAATCATCAACACATGACTTAACAACAAGTAAGTCCATAACTTAAATTACAATGTATCACTATTTTTGGATTTCTAACATTCTTTGATAACTATTCTAAGCTGAATAACACTTTGATTAACACTCTAAGCTGTTATTATAACTCAAGTAATCTAATGTATACACATCAATTAAAAATACAAAATCAATAGCACTAAGGTTCATAATCCGAATCTAACTCTGACTCTGAAGATGTATGAGTTAACTCTGACTGTTCTTTCATTTGATCCCTAAGTGATCCTGGATCATAATAATCATCATAATCCATAATCTCAGCTCTAGCTCTCTTATGAGCTTGTGGATCATATCCCAATCTCTTTTCTAGTCTATTCACAATTAAAGGGTGCAAATCTGACTCTATAGAGGCATTGGTAGTAGAATCAGTCTTAGTTGACTCACTATCCTGAGTAGATTTTCCTTTGCTAAGATTTTCTTTTTCTTTATGACTATGAGGATCATTCACTGTCTCCCTTTCTATTCTATCAGAATTAGAATCAGAGTTACCTGAATTGGAATCTTCCCCATCATCGTTATTTGGATCATCAGGATCTGCATCTGGAGTGGTCATCACAACTTTGCCTTTATCTTGAGTTCCAGAAGTACTAGCACCAGCTGTACCAGCAATCTCTGACTCTCTTTGTCTTGATGACTCCCCCTGAATATCTGCAGTCTCTGTATCCATAGCATCACCAGCAGCATCTTGATCTTGACCTATATTCTCTGGCTCACCATCTGCTTGATGTTGATTTGGATCTTGAGCTCGATCTTGATCTTCATGATCATCATCTCTAATCTTCTTAGCAAGCTCATCATCCTTACAACTACTTTTATCTCCCCCTTGAGCCAAGAATTGGTCAAGTCTAGATCCAAGAGAATGAACAAGTGATGCCATCATGTCCATCTCTTCCTGATGCTTAGCAGCTTGGAGCTTTAGCTGATTCTCCAAAGCTGTAACCCTCATCTCTAACATCTTTTTCTCAGAAAATAAACGACTCAACTGCACTTGAACAGGTACAAGTGGACGTGAAGTAGAAGCAACGTCAGATGTAGAGGCCTGAGGTGGCATCGTAGCTTCAAACGAAGGCATACGAGCATTTGAAGTTCCTGTGGGAGGCATCTGTGGTCTTTGCAGAGAAGTCAACAGACGTCCCATGACAGTAGAAACATGAACTGTCGCCTGAATGGGAGCAGACGAAGGCCTAGGAGCATCCAGTAGATGGTGGTACAAGATTTGTAGGATCATCACCAGCATACAGAGGAACATCATTGAGTCCCTCAAACTGATCAGCTCATTCTTCTTGAGGAGCATCCTGAGCCTGATCATCACCACCAGCAGCAGCAACAATGGGTTCTTCATCCTCCCAACCTTGTCGAGGTGTGACATAATTAGGATTAAGCAAATGTCCGAACAAAGGTGGATTATCAACCTCAATCGGAACATTTCTTCCCGACAAGTGCTTTAAACTTTCAGCAAATGCCTTATAAATAAGACGACCTAAATTGAACGTAGGACCGTCAAATGGCAAATCAGCTGCATAATGACGAATGATAATTATCACAAATCTTGGAAACAGAAAGAATTTCTTGTCTGTACCAAATGACCTCAACTGCTTCTCCAAATTATCAAAAATGTACTGAGAGAAGCTATATGGCTTGTTCAGCACCAAGGCAACCATCTGAGAAGCGTTCTGGATATTCATCTGGTCATAGCCTGTACTCCGATGACTAATAGCCCTCAACAAATAGTAAGCAAGAAGCTTCCATCTGCCACGAAGATGATTCTTGAAGTATGGGTGAGAAATAGCTCCAGTATACCCCATACGACGTAGAGCACTGTCGCAGAATTCCTCAGAAAACTCAGTCGTACCTTGCTCTATCGCGACATCACCTAAGTGTAATATCGTCCGTAAGTCTCCAGCAGAAAAAGAGAATGAACGTCCTCCAACAGTAGTGCGAATGTATGTATGAGCACCCATCTGCACTGAACGGGCTGAGTTCCAAAACTCTCTAATGAGACTTATCACCAACGGAGGGTTCTCTGTCACAACAAAATGAACACGAGAACGTGTAAGAAACTGTAGGACGCCATGAAACTCTGCAGTGCACCCCATCTGCGTAATGCTGAGATCGAGTGCAGCATTGTGCTCCTTGACGAACACACGAGCATTATTACCTTGTCCTGCCATACCTGCACAAAAACAGACAAAAACGACAAGAAAAACAAAGTTAGAATAAACGAAAATACAATTTAGGGTTTTGACTTTCTGCTTCGTGATGACGTCATCACGAGGAGCTTTTCCCACGTTGTGACGTCAGCACGAGCCAGTATGAAACCCAGAAACACGAAGATCAAAAAAACATCTCAATATGATGTTAAAATCGATCAAAAACATCATCGTGGACTTGTTTATGGTTCGTGTATGCCCAGAAAAAAAATCGAAACGAATTCGATGAACACGAAGTTGGTTCGTGTTCTTCGTGTGAATAGTGACCGAAACACAATTTTCTTTGATTAATCTTGATTTAACACTTGTTTACTTAAAGTTTTGTTAGATTTAACATGTTTAAACAACCATTAATCCAATTTTAAGTCCAATTTAAGTCCAAATCGTCAAAAATCAAAGATCTAATTTGTGGTTCGTCCTAGTTACTGTTCACGCGAAGAGAAATCAAAATTTGGGCATTATAACGACTTGTAATCGTTAATTTGCATGGTCAAAACATCAATCAATCATCCTAGATTGGAATTATACCAACAAATCTGGATGAATAACACAAAGAAAGAAGGAATCGATCAATCTAAGGAGCGAATGAACAGTAGCACGAGGGAGACGAAGTTCATGTGATTTACTTAGGGTTAATTTCGATTAATGGTAATTAATGAATAGTAACAACCCATATATATTTTCGAATCCACAAGGACCGGGCCGAACACGTGGTTCGTGGGCTTCGTGATGACGTCAGTGCGAGGCATGCTGACGTCAGCACGAGGTGATTTCGAATTTTCAGTTTTTAAACCACAAAAGCTTCATTCCTTAGCCAAGTTTCGTGAATTTTCCAGAAATGTAAACAAGGAAAAATTCCAGAAACTCCAGAAACATAAACCTGTAGATACTCGTTACTAAAAACCTGTATCTACTCGAATATGCTATCGTAAATCATCCGTACTAACTTGTCATCACAATAATGTATCAAATAAATCTTACATTATTATCTTGACATAAAAACGATCATTTCTTCATTGATGTTTAACTCAAACAAATACAAACTTACATCAAAACACATTTAATGTATAATGTATGACAAAATATCATATCAACAACCTATCACATTACATCTTAGGTTGTGATCTTGATAATAAAACTATAACCTATCACACTTAGTCTTAGGTTATTAAAGCAGATCATCCTTGTATCACTTGTAATCTCTATAGAAGCAATTTCTGAACACCTTTTATTGTCCGTTACAATGCAATTCTATGGGCTGACAAACAAGCGAAAACAATTCTGCCTTCAATTACAATCTAAAACTTTTGATGCCAATTACATTTAAAATGAGTTTATTATCTGTAACCTGCACACTTAACAAACTTCATTAATGCATCAAAATCATAAATATGCAAAACAACCAAAATCTTAACCTATCGATAAAATAAATCTAACGCAAGTCAAATCTTTGTCAAGCATACTTAGCAACCAAAAACAATTGAAATTTCAATAATTTACATGAAACATATTCAAAAATATTTTGACTTTTCAATTTTCAAAACATTTCATTTTCTAAATTAAACAATTTATGCATTAATTAGAAAATCCATCTTTAAAAATACTTATACCTTAAACAATAAGACTTATATAATTCACCAAGAATTATAACTTTTCATGCTTATTAAATCTCTCGTGCAATAAGAACTAGTTTGACACACAAACTGACACTTATTACAAAATAAAAATAAAAGGAAACAAACAAATAAAAATAAAAATAAAAGTAAAAATAAAAATAAACTAAGCTACTTTATTTATTTACAAGAAATTCTAAGTTTATGTAGATTAGATCAGATTAGTATTTACATAAGCCTGCAAGTGAGAAATAATCCTCTTATTATTAATTATGAACAGTGATCCAACCACGATTACCGGTATATATGCCATTGAATAGTTTGCGAACTTATGTGACCCACATTCAGATATACTTCCATAATCGATACAAGCACTAAGATAACAAAAATTCAATGTGTATTCAAAAACATCCTTAACAAATCATGAGACACTTTTTAGATAACAAAATTTGATTACTTTGTGATTTAACTTATTTGCTTTTGCATTTCATTATTTATAAGGAACCCGTGATTTTCTATGAGACCCATGTAGCGAACTTTCTGACAACCTATCCCAAGTTTGAAGCTTTAGGTGGGCTAGGCATACAAAGACACCCCGAGGACATACTTGTCCGAATCTCAAAGACCACATTAGCCCCTTAATTTACATTCATTTCATTTGCATAACAATATCACATTTAGCTTTCATGCTCATGATTGGTAGAAGTTTTTTGCCTATACATTGAACAAATCTTATAGTAATGCTAGATCTTTCACAAAATTTAAGGACTAGATCAATTCTTTACTGAAAAGCAAGCATTCTCAGCCATATATCTGAATATGTTTACCACAAGAACATTGTATAATTTAAGTTCAGATTAAGGAAACCTTGCTACTTTGTGTCTACCAATATATCCCAAATTGTAATCACTGAACTAAGCAGTTATATAACGATTAAGCAGACTTAAAAGCTAAGTATCCTCACTTCTAATCATCTGACAGCATTAACTTAAATCTCTCCATATTTTTGTTATTTTCTCTTTTTTTTTTTACATTTTTATGGTTTTTTTTATGACACTAAGAACTCTTTTTTTATTTTTATGACTCTAGCTATTTACAGACACAAACTTACAAAATTAGTTCTTTGAGAGATTTAATATGAATCAGCATTCTTCATCCCATTGAGAAGAATTAACTTCTCAAATCGAGTCTTATCAAATGCTTTGGTATACAGATCAGCTAAATTATCATCGGTTATAACCTTTTCCAAATGAATTAACTTTTTTTGGGCACAATCACGCAACAAATGATGCCTAATATCAATATGCTTGGTGACCTTATGCATGACAGGGTTATTTGTAATGTCTATAGCTGACTTATTGTCTATTCTAATAGGAGTATCAAGAAAATTCATACCGTAGTCACGAAGTTGTTGCTGAATCCATAATACCTGGGAACAACAGCTACCAGCAACCATATACTCTGCCTCACATGAAGACTGAGCAACACATGTCTGCTTCTTGCATTGCCACGATACTAATCTTCCTCCTAACAACTGACAACCTCCAGTAGTAGACTTTCTGACATTGTTACAACCACCAAAATCCGAATCAGTATATGCAACAAAATCAAACGTTCCTCCCATTGGATACCATAGACCAAGCCCTTGGTTTCCCTTAAGATAACGTAGAATACCTTTTTCTGCAGTCAAATGTGACTCTTTCGGACTAGCTTGAAATCTAGCGCAAAGACAAACAGCGAACATAATATCTGGACGCGAAGCAGTCAGATACATCAATGAGCCAATAATAGCACGATAATAAGTTACATCCATAAGTTCATCTTTCGGATCAAGCACCCCTAAACCATGATTTTGCTGAATAGGAGTACCATATGTCCTGGACTCTAGCATTTGAAACCTCTCCAAGATGTAATCGACATACTTAGACTGGTGAATAAAGAATCCATCTTTCCTTTGATCTACTTGTAGTCCGAGGAAAAATTGTAATTCCCCCATAGCACTCATTTCAAACACATTTTTCATGCTCATCTCAAACTCTTTGCACATCTTTATATTAGATGAACCAAAAATGATATCATCCATGTAAACTTGTACAATTAGATAATCTCGCTTCTTCCACTTGATAAACAATGTGCTGTCTATCGATCCTCTTGTAAATCCATTTGTCAACAAATGCATCGACAACTTTTCATACCACACTCTGGGTGCTTGATGCAATCCATAAAGAGCCTTATCCAATCGATATGCTCTTCTTGGATAATTCAGATCTTCAAACCCTCGTGGTTGGTGAACATTCACTTCTTCTTTGACTTCACCGTATAAGAAGGCACTCTTAACGTCTAATTGATACACCTTTATACCTTTGAAACTTGCAAAAGCTAAAAATAACCTTATAGCTTCAATCCTAGCAACTGGTGCAAAAGTTTCGTTATAGTCATATCCTTCTCGTTGTGCAAACCCCTGAACAACCAAACGTGCTTTATTTCTAGTAACGATCCCTTTGTCATCTCGTTTGCATTTATATACCCAACGAGTTCCAATCGGTTCTTTACCTCTAGGCACATCTACTAACTCCCAAACTCCAAGTTTTTCAAATTGAGCTAATTCTTCTTGTATAGCTTCAACCCAACATGGATCTTGAAGTGCTGCCTTAACATTCTTAGGTTCTAATTGTGAAATGAAACCAGAATACAAACACTCAGTTATCAAACCAGTGTCTTTCACTTCACAAAACAAACTAGTTAAATCCTTATTCAACCGATTTCTAGTTCGAACAGGTTCTGTAGCATTTCCAAGAATATTTTCAACTTGGTGATCCTTATTAAATCGATATTGAGGAACCGAATCAACATTCAGACTTTCTCCTAAATTTGTTCTAATCTGAAACTCAGGAGAGCTAAAATCATCTTCCGATTCTTCAGAAATAGGATCATCATCAGGCAGTGTAACCTTCGATGGAGTAAGTGGTGTAGTGTTCGCGGGTTCACTATTATCTGAATCTGGTGTCTTATTCTTGTCCTTACCACTTTCATCAACATCAGTAGTAGACTGAACGTTGGTTGGAGTAGTATCAACATTTTAAGTAGGCGGAGATATAGGAGTATTATCCATGTGATCTCTTAAAATAATCTCATCATCAACCGTCTCAGGATCTGAATAAGAATCAGGACCATGTAGTGAACTAAATGCACTATCGTAATCGAAGTTTTTGCCACTTCCAGAATGAATAGCGGGCTGATGACTGACAATCTTGACATTTGTTCCCAAATCAACTTTGCCGGTCTGTTTGTTGTAAACCCGTCGAATTGATGTTCCCGGTTTATAACCCATGAGAAATCCCTCTTCAACCTTTGAATCAAACTTTGACTGAGGTAGATACTTCAAGAAAGTACACGGTACACCAAATGGTTCAACATTCTGTAAATTCGGTTTCTTCTTATGTAGAAGCTCATAACATGTCTTATTATGACGCTTAACTACAGTAACCCTATTTAAAATATGACAAGCTGTATTCACCACCTCCGCCCAAACACATAGTAGGAAGCCCTGAATCTGCAAGCATAGTTCTAGCTGTCTCGATTTGAGTCCTATTCTTCCTTTCAGCAACTCCATTCTGTTATGGTTCATACGGAGAACTGTATTGATGTTGGATTCCCTTTGACAAACAAAAGACATCCATCACATTATTCTTGAATTCAGTTCCGTTGTCACTCCTGATTCTCTTAACACGAACTCCATAAATGTTTTCAGTTTCGACAAAGAAATTTATCAAAATCTGCGGAGTTTCATCTTTCGATTTAAGAAAGAATACCCATGAGAATCTCAAGTAATCATCAGTAACCACCAAACAGTAGTACATCCCACCAATACTTCTTACATTTACTGGACCAAATAAATCCATGTGAAGTAACTCGAAAGGATTGGCAATAGAATTTTCTTGTTTCGGTTTATGTGCATACTTTTGCTGTTTACCTTTCAGACAAGGTACACATTTATCTTCCATTCCAAACCGTTTCATGGGAATGCCTTCAACCAAACCATGTTTAACAATGTCATTCATCTTTCGGAAATTGATATGTCCCATTCTTCTATGCCATAGTAAAGATTCAGATTCGTTTGCTTTTGATAACATCCAAACAGACTCCTTTGGATCATCAACACCTAACACAAGGCCATAAATGTCTCTCTTCCTAGGAGCTTTCAGCAGAATCCAGTCTTCAGGAATAACATATCCTGGTTTCAATATAAGTGCTTCTTTCTCATTAAAATGAACAGTGTTACCCTTGTCACAAATCTGAGAAACACTTAATAAATTATGTGCTAACTGTTCCACATAATTGACTTTCTCCAGTGTAATCTTCCCATTGACAACATCACCTTGGCCCGAGATGTTGCCGCCCTTGGGACCAGCGAAACTAACATACGAACCATTTACATCTTCATAATTGGATAAAACGTTCTTGTCCCCTGTCATGTGCCGAGAGCATCCACTGTCAACATACCAAAGACTGATAGGCTTCCTTGGTTCTCCCTACACATCAGACGATAAGATGGTTAGTTTCTGAAGGGAATCCAAACCTTTTGAGGTTTAGGTTTGCCGAATTCATCTCTAATGATCAATTCGGTCCAATATCCATCGCTCTGTAATGGAGCCTTGGATGAAGATGGTGTCACAGACTGTTTCTTAGGTGAAATGAAACGAGTCTTAGGAGGTGAATTCCTTGGTGAGTGGGTACCAAATCTAGGTTGATTTCCTAATCGATCATAGAATTTAGACGAACTATTAATTCTAATAGGAGAAGATCGATTTTGTTGAGCCATCTTCCTAGGTGAATTACTCCTTTGAGGTGTACGAGAACGACTCGAACTTTCACTACTAGAAGTAGTATTCTGTGAAGGTCCCTGTCGTTTTGGAGTCTTAGATCTATTATTATGAGCAACAATATCTGAGTCACTAGATCCTCCAGAAGACATACCCTTTTCAGGACATCTCCCTTTCCTATTTGGACAGCAACTATAAACATGTCCTACTTCATAACAATAGAAACAAGATTTTTTAGCTCTTGCTTTCTTAGCTTTAACATCAAACTCAGCTGAAGTCATGCCTAAACATTCCTTAAGTTCAATTGTGCCTGACTCCTCTTTTGATAAACCAATTGACTCATTTTTACCTGAAAAATGTACCTTCTTTTGAGAATTTTTATGAGTCTTGTATGGAGTTAAGGGGACTTCACTAGACGTAGATTCATCCTTATTCCATACTTTATCAATCTTGTCATGATCGATCTTTTCAAAATCAATTTCATTTGATGTAAAAATAGTATCACATCCTTTCATTGTAAAACACCTAATGTTCTTATCTACAGGACAAGTTGACTTTACTTGACTAGATCCTTTAGAAGCACTAGCATCATAAACTCCATTCTTAGGATCCACTGGTTTAACAAATGAACTTTCAAGCTTATGTTTCTTGTTAAGCTCTTTAATTTTATCAATCGAGTTTTTAGAGCTTTTAGGGGTCTTTGGATCAACATTTTGTTTTTCTGAAACGATTGGATCAATTTCACTACTATCAGTCTTTTCAGTAAGCTGTGTTAGAGACTCTGTATAATTATCATTGAACGGACCTCTAACCTCATTATAACTCATACCCAAACAACTTTTATCTTTTGAATCCTGTGGTACAGGTTTTTGCATCTGCATTGATCTTATTAGATCAGATCCTCTAATTTGATCTAGTCTTGTATTAAGCTTAACTATCTCCAACTTTGCATCAACTAATTCTTTCTCCTTTTTAGAAAAGTCTTCAGTTAGTTGAGCATATTGTTCATTTCCCACTTTTTCCATCAGAACTGACTCCTTTAGTTTTTCTTTTAATGCAAGAATATCCTTATCAGATGCACAAATCTTATCTTAATAAAGACTTTCTTGTTTTACCAAACCAGAATTTTTGCCAAACAAAGAGTCGTTTTCCTTTTTCAACATGTTGTTCTGACTAGTTAAGTTAATAACTGACTTATTCAAAATAAACACCTCAAGTTTTATATCTGACACCATTTTACACACGTCAATTATAGAAGATAAAGAACAAGATACCTTCTGATCTGCAGCCTTGCAATCTGCCATGTATGCAACAAAGTCTTCAGTTGTCATACCTTCAGGTATCACGAAGTTCTTCATCTGTTCTTCAATGCTCTTCATGGAAATGTCATCAACAGGACTTGATGACTCTTCCTTTTCTTCAGATACTTTTACTGCTGTCATTTGTTCACACTCAAATCTTACGCTTTCAGCAACATTACATATATTCTTCTGAACTATCTCAGATGCACTTTCTTCACTTGAGTACACAGCATAATCAATTGTTGCAGCTACCTCATCATATAATTCTACCATGTAGGCATGATTCAAGGTATCATCAGATTGTGTATCCCATTGATAAGTACCATCTGGATTTTGAACAACAACAGCCTTTGACTCCAAAAATGGTGACGAAACTGGCTGTTGTGGAGTAGCAGGATATGTAATCATTGCTTGCGTCTTATGATTACTTGGAGTAATACCGCCTTGATTGTAATTTTGACGACCAGCAACGGTATTATCAATCCTCTTAGGTCATTGACACTCTTTTGCAAAATGACCAAATCCATCACAGTTATAACATTTCACCTTGGATTTATCAAACCTTTAGTGCCATTACCTATAGGTCTCCCAGTTCTCTGAGTGAATCTTCTGAACTTAATAGTAAGCATAGCAAGCTGCCATTGTAGATCTATTTCTTCCAAATCATCAGGATCTATTTGATTCTAATCCTTATCAATTACTGCAGGATCAGTAATCTTTCCTCCAAAAAATGCTTCATGAGCATTACAAAAGGCTGAGTAAACACTCATTCTACCTTCTGCAGAACTCATACTCATTGGCATAGAGTGGAAAGATTGTACATTGCTCTTAACATTCGAATGTGTATTGTCATAAGCAACATATCCAGCAATACCTTCAGCATCTAGTATTGGTGTAGCATCTGCACCACTTAGAAATGCATTGTTTCCTGAGCTAGAACTTGCTAAATGAACAGACTTAGCATGATATAAAGATGGATCTTGTGTAAAATCCAAGTGAGTATCTTTAATCCTTCTCTTCATGTCTCTGTTCTTCAGCTTGAGACTACCTTTTCAAAGTCCCATGTACTGTATTCTTGATCATCTTGAAGTTGATGAATATAATCAGTCCATGTCTTAGGTAGTGAATCCAAAAACTTATCAACTAGCTCAGTTTGAGGATAAACAACTTGAAAGTACGACAACTCAGTGGTCAAATGACTGAATCGAATAATAATCTCGTCAAGGGATTCTCCTTTCAGTCCATTAAAGGCTTCATACTGGCGCTTCAGAAGCTTGATACGATTCTTCTTCAAAGTTACATCGCCCTCACAATATCTTTCAAGAGCGTCCCATAAATCCTTTGAAGTAGTGTACTTTTTGAACAGATGTACACTATCTTGAGGCAAGGCCATAGTAAGAGTGGACAACGCCTTTCCCTCAACTGCGTATCTTTTACGTTCTTCAATAGGCATATCAACATAAGTATACCTACCGATCACTCCATTCTTCTCATACGAAGGCCAATCAAAACCTTGAGTTATCAGAAGCCACATTTCCATGTTAGTGAGACGAATGTAGTCTTCAAAACGTCTCTTCCACATCCATTATTTTTCCATACGGAAAAGCTTTGGAGGTGTATTACCCCGACCAACCTCATGATCGTGCATGATCATCTGGCTGATGAGTAGGGCATTTGGTGAATTTGAAGCAGCTGGTATGGTAGTCATTTCGAATCTTTTATGATCAAATCAAATGAAATAACAACATAGTTCGCGTGGCACGAAGTCACACGAGGAACACGTGACACGAAGTGGACACGAAGGACTCTTATCACGTACTGGCGCACGAAGAGCAATTCATACTAACGTGGCATGAAGTGGACATGAAGTCTGCTGGGTGACGTAAGCATGAACACGAAGTTCACTTCGTGCTGACGTATGCACGAAGTAACACGAAGAAGAGCACGAAAATGCAAATTAACACGAATTTCGAATGAAATTGCAATCAATAGCTAATCAAACGATCTTAAACCTTCTGGTAATCAACCTTAGCGCTCTGATACCACTTGTAAGGTGCCCTATTGTTGCGGAATCCTCTTAAGATAACTAGATTGCTATTGCCTTTTGTTGATTAATAAGTAACTAACCAACCCAATGAGATGCACAAGGCTTGTGGTTCGTGTAGGAGATCACACGAAGGAACAAATAACCTTGACTCGTGAATTCGTGAACAATTCGAAAATAACTAACAAGGATTAACCTAATTCCGTAGATTAGGTCTTGTATTTATACTAGTTAAGTATTGGATCGTGTGGGCTTAGGCCTTAATCGCAGATTAGGCCCGAAACAATAAGCCAATCGACTTACCTTGTGCTGACGTCAGCACGAGGTTGTTCCTACATGCTGATGACGTCAGCATGAGGTTTGACCTTTGACTCTTTGTTTTGCTTCGTTTAGCTCGTACATAACATCTAATCATCGTTTAAGTGTTCTACGACACTTATAAACCTTGATTATATGTTCCTGTACCTGCAAAACAATATATAACACACAAACACAATATAAAACATAAACAGATATAATATTGAAGTTCAAACGTATTCATTAAATATCAACACAAGTTCCTATTTAAATGATTACAAACAAGTTTCTAAAAACATAAACGATAATCAAATCTATGTTGCGATTGTCACAACGAATCTGCATCTACAGGGAAGTTGAACAAATTGGTGATGGCTTGTGATAATATCATCTCAGCCATCGGAGAAGCCTTTCAACTGACCAAGAGGGATATGCAGAATTCTGTTGATGCAAATCTGACATCCAGTGTTGAATTAATGAAGAAAGAAGTCTTGGCAGTTCCAAAGGAGGTGAATGAGTTGGTTAAGAAGCCAAGGGTTGATGATGTTATAGAAAAGGTGCACTTAGAGTTTTTGATAAGTCATAATTGGATATATATTAAATGGTCTAAAAATAATTATATAGATTAATTTTTATTAAAGTAGACCTACTTTAATATATGTTTCGTGAATTTCAGGTTTGAGCTAAAAGAATAAAAGATACCTTAAAATGGTGATGAAATGAAGCGATGATTTTCCACCACAGTTTGTGAAGCAAAAGGTCCATATTGAGAAATGCTACGAGTTGGACGCGACTAAATAGAGCATCATAGTACAAGTTTATTATGAAGCCAAATAATTACAAAAAGAAAGGATGCTACAAAATATTAATTCAAATGTGCTGATGAAATAAGAAAGGTGGTGGTGTAGTCGTGAGGTGCTTAGCCGAAAAAGAGAAAAGAGCAAATGGGCTTGGCCCAATAACAGTAGCCCATGTATGTGTTTATGTTGCGTGAACCCAAATAAAAGAGGCCAAAACCTTTTTGTTGGATTTGAAGGTCGGCGAGAACAAAATCCATCTATATATATTTTGGAAGCTGCTCAATGTTGAAAACCAAGCCTCTCATTGTTATTCGACAACACAATTCTATTCGGCGGAAATTAATTGCGAGGGAATCTTTTAGTCGACATCACATAATCTTTTCGACAGAGATTAATTTCTAGAGTTTTATTCGACTTTGGAGGCTGCAGACGAATTGGAGAGGAACGAACGAATGGAGCAATTCGCATCAAGCATTATTAATTTGAAGACTATGTCCGGCTAAGGTTTTTGCTATCTCTCCCGTTGAACAATTGTTACTTAATTTTATTTAATGAACTTTACTTTCAGTCATGTAAACATTGTTCTTTTTATATTATAATTCATATGACTGATTGAGTAATTTATTCACTATTATTTGATTTGGATTTTCATAAGACAACTTATTGCGATTTAATGATTTGTGCCGAGTCCACCTAGTTTAGGGATTAAGACAGGTCATATAATTAACATAGGTTGTGCCCAAAACTGTTCTTGTCAAATAATAAAATTATATCTATGTAATTTAGAATAAATACTCGGTAAAGTTTATTAAGTAAATTAATGCAACTTTTGAGATTCGGGAGGGATGCACTTTTTATCATTGTTTACAACTTCTCTTTTTAATTTTGTCTTGTTTTATTATCTTTAAGTCTAGTAATTTAGTTAATTAAAATTAAGTTTTTCTTATTATTTTCAAAACCAATCGAAAATTGTTAAAACCTGACTATAACCACAGACGCTCCTCGTGGGAACGATACCCACTTACCCTATCTAGTATAAGGTATTTAGGTTTATTTTTGATTGATACTTCGACGTCGATCAAATTTTGGCGCCGCTGCCGGGGAGTGAGTGCGCTTGTAGTTCAAGTTTTATTTTTCTATATTTATCTTTTCTAGTTAGTTATTTTTATGTACTCTTAAAATTGAAAAAAATCAAAATAATTATAAAACCTAAAAATACAAAAAGATTTTTCCTTTTTATTTTAGTTTTTTTCCTGCATTTATTATTTTTTTGTTCTATTTTACGCGTTTGTTTTTGTTTTTATCGGTTTCAGTTACTTTTAGTGCATGCATACTAGAAATTCTGCTAGGATTTCACCATTGTTACACGATCCAGAGATTGAGAAGACTGCTAGAGCAAACAGAAAGACGGCAAAAGCATCAAGTAGTGAAACTATTGAAAATTCACTAGTTGCAAAGGAGTCACAATTTGATTTCAAGGATTTAGAAGATTCATCATCTGACACAAACATGGGAGATCAAGAAGAACGTGGAGTGGATTCATACTATCGTCCGGGAGTATACACGGATGCATCACCAATTGCTTATCCGGCTGCTACTGCTAACATTGCCAACCAGAGGTTTGAAGCTCGACCTCAATTGATTAGCATTCTACCTACTTTTCGAGAGACTGCATCAGAGGAACCATATGAGCATCTTACAGAGTTTGTGGAGATTTGTTGTTAGGTCGAAAATCGACTAAGTATAATTTGTTCAAAATAGTTGAAGCTCAGAAGAAAGCTTGCTCAGGATTCTGAAATCATTCAGAATATAGCTCACTGAAGCTTCACTTCAGATTTAGAATCAACCAACACTGAAGACGTTCAGACAAAAGTCAAAGACTGAAGACTGAGGAAGAAGATCATCTCAGAAGCAGAGCTCAGAGAAGATCTTACCTGAAGTTGAATCTGAAGAGGCTCGGTGAAAAAGTACTTACAACACTTTTTCACTGACTACGAGGAAAGTCTTTTTGCAGCTTTAACTACCTTTACCCGGGTTAATTACTATCAACCTGGGATTGGGAAAGTTTTAGCAAAAAAGGTTGGGAATAAAGTATGTCAAGTCACATCAAGAAACTGACATACTTTACCTTATACAAGCGTGTTATGGATTTGTCCTACAAATCCATCCAACCATATTTAGTACAGCATTTTGCCATGTCATCAAGACATGCTTTGCCTATAAATATAAGACTTCTCACACTTGCAAAATAGCTTGGAACTTTGGCAATTGCAACGTGTGATATTACTCTAAGTATTCTTACGAGTAATTCCTCGTCACATAGATCATTTGTATTTCTGGGTTGTTTAGATACTTTCACAAGTGTGATTATCTTTGTTCCGCAACAACTCTTGTATTTTATTTATAAGCAATAAATAAAATACATTGAAAAATACATCTTGACTCATTGCCATAATACTTGATTATATTTAGTAATTTATATAGTTTCAAGCAATTATACTTTATTACTCTTATCCATTATCTGGATCGTAATTCTAACTAGTCCCATCTAGTTTCGATTTACTTGCCAGTCGGGTTACTTGATATAACTTGTGATTATTATTGTCTAACCTTATATCTTGATCTCGTGCACATCTTGTTAGGTGGACCTACATTTGGTATCAGAGCCTCCCAGGTTAAATCATTAAGTTGTTATACCTGTTTTGATCCTACAAGATGTTTGGAACCGAACAACCAAACCCTAACCCAAATGTCAATATGAATCAAAATCCACCACCTCCACCACTAGCTCAACCCAGTGTTAATGTTCACTTTCCAAATAATCCGGTACCTAAATTTAATAGAAATAGTGACACATTCATTACTTGGAAGGCATGTATGCTCAAGTTACAAAACATTGGTCAGAAGAAGATCATCGTTTGCCTGACCTAGACTCTAAATTACAAAACATGATTCTCTTTGCTGTCCCAGAAAGTTTAAAACCTACTCTTGTTTTACTTGACAATTCTAAGTTGATGTGGGAAGAATTGCTAACACAATTTGAAGGAACAAAGGAAACTGTCACTACAAGAAAAGTTTCTTTAAATAAAAATTATGAAGCGTTTTTTGCATTACCAAATGAGTCTTTAACTGAAACATATCTTAGATTTACAAATTTGGTCAATCAATTAAAAGCTCTTGATGTCACAAAAGACAAAGAATATTTGCTTGAAAAATTTTGTGATATTTTACCTTCAAAATAGGAAAATTTGATCATGGTGTTAAGACAAGGAAACACTCTTCACAGCCACACTCTGGCCTCTCTATATGGTACTTTTAGATTCACTGAGGAAAACAAAGCAGAGAGAGCTTTGGCTGAGCAAGATGCAAAGAATCATTCATCTACAAAGTCAGCTCTGGTTCATTATTCTGAACCTCAAGATACTGCCCTACTATCTTCTGAGAGTGATCAGTCTGACTCAGTGAAAAAGATAGTAGCTGAATTGATGAAAGTTGGTATTTCTGATTATGCATCACATGAATGTGATGAGGATGATGATGATGATCCAATTGCTATGATTGCCAAAACCTTTAATCGTTTTAAATTTAAAAACAAAAGAAATGGCAAACAATTTTCATCAAACAACACTGTTGATAAATCCAATCTTGAATGTTTTAAATGTGGAAAGAAAGGACATTTTATGAAGGAATGTAGATCATCACAACCTTCCTCATCACACACTGCCCCTAACTACTCTATCTTTCAGAAGCCAGATGATGGGTACAAAGCTAAGTACAAGAAGCTGAAAGCCCACATGGCAATGATGGCACAAGAAGAATCCAACAAAAATAGCTGCATGGTAGCCAATACTGAAAAATGGGAGGATTCTGATGAGTCATCTGATGATGAAGAAGAAGTAAGGGATATGTGTTTCATGGCTCGTGAAGATCAAAGTCATGTTGTTAAATCTGATGAAGAATCTGGTCGTTGGGTGGATATTATCATGAAAAAGGTTAGTGAATTTGGTTTTGAGAATAATGAAGGACTAAAACTGGATCTTTTAGTTCGAATTGAGGCTGACATATCATATGTTGAGACTGTGCGTTCAGAAGGTATTAAAAATTTTGAAATGAATTCTTCGGAACTGAACGCCAGTCAGGCCAGATTAAAAGAACTAAAAGATGTTCAGTTGACCCTGAAAAGTTATCAGTCAATGGTTTTAAAATTAAAATCGGAAAAGGAAGAATTGAAAACCCTTTTAGAAAAAGAACAAAAAATAATAAAATCTTGGATGAAATCACCTTTCCAGAAGCTGCCATAAATAAAACTTTTGAAAACCAAAGAATCGCTTATGGCACTGGTGATCTTCATCTTGCTTCTGTAAGAACTGATTTTGATGCTCTTCCAAAAGAAATGAGACCAGAAATTGTTTTTAAAGATCTTGGAAAATCAAAACTGATAACTAATCAAGCCCTGGAACAACCTCAGGGCAAATCTGAAGCATGTCAGACCAGTGCTTCAGACAAGAAGGCTAAATCCAAGAAGCCCTCCCCTCAATCTTCAAATCAGGTTTCCAAAAACCAGAAAAAGAAGAAGAATGTCATCCCTGCTGAGCCTTCTACCTCAGATTCTGGTAGAGCTCAGGTGTCTGATCATGAATCTATTTTGATAAGGATTGAAAGTCAATTTCAAAATTTGGCTAGGCAAGTGCAAAGCTGTAATGCACGATTGAAGAATGTTGAAAGTACTCCACAAAATCTCAAACAAAATCCAAAACCTTTTTTAAAGAAAATCAAACAAGAAAAGCAAAAATCTGAGAAGAAAAAGGTTTTTGAGATCATTAAACCAACTGTTTTTGTGTCATCAGAAGTTATGACTGAAATTCCCTTTGATCCATCTGTTCCCCACATACCAAAGAAATCTGAGACTGTTCAGGGAAAGTCCAGTGAACCCATCAAAAGATAGGTTCCCAAAGAGAACTAATTTTTGTGTATGTGCAGGGTGACCGCAAAAAGAATACTTGGTTTCTTGACAGTGCTGCTGGCAGAACCATGACTAGTCACAAATCCCTGCTGGAGGAATATAGGGTGCAAGAGGGACCCTCAATAACTTTTGGTAATGATGATCATGGACAAACTGAAGGATATGGTATTGTAAATAATGGTCAAGTCAAATTCACAAAAGTTGCATATGTGAATGGTTTGAAATATAACCTGACCAATGTCAGCCAACTTTGTGATGATGGCTTTAAGGTTTTATTTGATATTTCACAAGGTACCATATTCATCAGAGATTGGAAGGTAGTAATGATTGCTCCTAGAAAAGGAAACATTTATGTAGTAGACATGAACAGTGCTACTTCTGAACAATGTTTCTATACAAAGGCTGATGAGGACACCAATTGGTTGTGGCACAAAAGGCTATCCCATCTCAATTTCAAAAATATAAATAAATTGTCAAGAAAACAACTTGCTGATGGGATACCAGCCATGTCTTTCAATAAAGACAAGCCATGTCCAGGGTGTGAAATGGGAAAGAAGAAACGAGCATCTTTCAAAACCAAGCAAAATTTCAGCATCACTGAACCACTTCACATGTTACACATGGATCTCTTTGGTCCTGTGAATGTTCAGACAAAAGCCGGGAAGAAGTACACCTTGGTTGTAGTTGATGAATATTCAAGATATTGTTGGGTAATCTTCCTCAAAAATAAAAGTGAAGCTGCTGCTGAAATTATTTCCCTCATCAAACAAATTGAACTCAAGCACAAGCGAAAAGTATGTCAGCTCAGAAGTGACAATGGCACTGAATTCAGAAATTCCACTCTGGAAACTTTCTGTACTGACACTGGCATATCTCAGAACTTTTCCTCAGCACATACTCCAGAGCAAAATGGTGTTACAGAAAGAAAGAATCGAACACTGATAGAAGCTGCCAGAAGTATGTTGAATGAATCAGGTCTTCCAAAATGTTTTTGGGCTGAAGCTGTTGCAACTGCTTGCTACACTCAGAATCGTTCCATTTATGTCAAAAGACATAAGAAGACTGCCTATGAAGTACTTAGAAATAGAAAGCCTAATATTGGATATTTTCATGTCTTTGGATGTCCAGTATACATTCTGAATGATTCCAGCAAATTGGGCAAATTTGATGCCAAAGCTGATGAAGGATATTTCCTAGGTTATTCAACAATTCGCAAGGCCTTTAGAGTCTATAACAAAAGACTTGAAAAGGTTGATGAGTCAGTTCATGTTACCTTTGATGAATCAAATTCTGCAATCTTTGATAAACCAGTCTCTGAACAACCTTCAGAAAGTCCTCTCAGTTTCAGTGATTCTGATCAAAATGACAAATCAGATCAGTCACCTGAACATGTTTCTGTTCAATCCAGTTCAGAACCAATTTCAAATCAGCAAAGTAACATTCCATTCTATCCTTCAGTCACATTCAAACTACCTCCTGAATTGACTATTGGATCAGATATGCGTGCTACTCCTCAGATATCAGTTTCCCCTGAAATACCTCAGAATGAAGAATTTCATGATGCAAATCGTGATTTACAAGATGATGAAGATGATGAAACTGAAATAGTTTATTCTGATCCATCTTCTGAAGTAGGACAGAGAAGTTCTTGCACTGATATCATTGTTCATCCTGGTCATTACTCTAAATGGACTCGCTCACATCCAATTGATCAAGTGATTGGCGATCCAAGTAGAGGGGTTCAGACCAGAAGAGCCACAAGCGATCAATGCTTATTCGTCAGCTTCTTGTCACTGATAGAACCGAAGAAGATTGACAAGGCTTTGAAAGATCCAAGTTGGGTTCAAGCCATGCAATAAGAGCTCAACCAATTTGAAAGGAATAGTGTTTGGGAGCTTGTTCCATGTCCCTCCAATCTAAAGAAATAACCAATTGGGACAAGATGGGTCTTTAGAAACAAGGTAGATGAAGATGGCCATGTAATCAGAAACAAGGCCAGACTTGTTGCAAAGGGTTATGTACAAGAAGAAGGAATTGATTTTGATGAGACTTTTGCACCAGTGGCAAGACTAGAAGCTATCAGAATTTTCTTAGCTTTTGCAGCTCATCATGAGTTCAAAGTCTACCAAATGGATGTTAAAAGTGCATTCCTGAATGGAGAGCTGGAAGAAGTTGTGTATGTGTATCAAACTCCAGGGTTTGAAAGCAAAGATAAACCTCACTGGGTGTATCGACTGAACAAAGCATTGTATGGTCTGAGACAAGCACCTAGAGCCTGGTATGATACTCTAACTCGACATCTTTTAGATAATGGTTTTCGTAGAGGTGCTATAGATAACACTTTATTCATCTTGCATGAGAAAAATGATATCTTACTTGTACAAGTATATGTTGATGATATTGTGTTTGGATCTACAAATAAAAAATTGTGTGACAAGTTTTCAAAAATTATGTCTTCTGAGTATGAAATGAGTATGATGGGTGAATTGACATATTTTCTGGGTCTTCAAGTAAAACAAACCAGTGATGGTATTTTTATTAATCAAGAAAAATATGTCAAAGATTTATTAAAGAAATATCAATTTGATTCAGTTTCATCTAAAGATACTCCAATTTCTGCACCATTAACTTTGGACTCAGATCCTAATGGAAAACCTGTCGATCCCACAAAATATCGTGGTATGGTGGGATCATTGATGTAGTTAACTGCAAGTAGACCAAACATAATGTTTGCAACATGTCTTTGTGCACGATTTCAATCTGATCCCAGAGAAGCACACCAGAATGCAGTAAAAAGAATTTTTCGATACCTGAAAGGTGTCCCCAGACTAGGTCTTTGGTATCCCAAAGGCTCAAGTCTAGATCTCATGGGCTATTCAGATTCTGATCATGCAGGTTGTAAGATATATAGGAAAAGTACCACAGGTGGGTGTCATTTTCTTGGTGGCAAATTAGTCAGTTGGACAAGCAAGAAGCAGACTGCAGTTTCATTATCAACTGCTGAGGCTGAGTACAAATCTGCTGCAAGTTGTTGTGCTCAGATTTTATGGATGAAGAATCAACTAACTGATTATGGTGTTAAGTACACAAGAACGCCAATATTTTGTGATAACACAGGTGCCATCGCAGTATCTCACAATCCTGTAATGCACTCTAACACCAAGCATATTGATCTCAGGTACCATTTCATTCGTGATCATATTTTAAAAGGTGACATTGAAATTCATTTCATTCCCACTGATAAACAACTGGCTGATGTGTTCACAAAACCTTTAGATATCAAAACTTTTAAACATCTCATCAGTGAGTTAGGAATGCTAAATCCTATGTAGCATTTCAGGGGGAATTGGCAAAAATGTTTTTACAAGAGAAGGAAACTTTTTTTCTGAGGGGGAATTTTTGCCTCACAAAACACTTTGTCAGAAATGTTTCAGAAACTGAAGAACTTCAGAATTTCTAAAATATGAGAAGGATCAGATTGCAATTCCTTTACCTCTCTCGGAACTTTAATATTATTAAATCTGAAGTCCATCAAAACCTTTTATTATACAATGGATACCCAGCTGGCAAGTGGACACGTGATTTTTACTATTCCAGGATACCTTTTTACTGACGTATCATGCCACTTGCGCCGTAAAGGAAAATGATCATTGCTTTTGCATTAAAAATGGTTGAATTTTTTCTCGAAAAGGTGGGGTCATGCCCGTTGTAGCATTTAATGCGGACGTGTCGCCTAAAATCATTTCGGGCTTCAAACCCGATCAAAATTACCATCAATAAAATATCATTATTTTCTTTGAGTTTGAATTCCAAAATTCTTTTTATCTATTTTCAACTGAAAATCTTTTGAATTTCTTTGAAAATATATAAACCTTTTTCCAAAATCATTCTTTCATTTACTTCATTTTTCATTTACTTCCAATCATATTTCTCTCTCATTTGCTCAAACATTCAATTCATTCTCTCGAGTATTCAATTTTCATTTAATCCTGTTTCATAACTTCCAACCCTAAAATTTCTTAACACATTTTCATCTCCTTTTCTTCATTTCATTCTATCTCCTTTTAAATGGCTTCCTCATCCTCCGTTAAAGAACCCATAACCCTCATTGCTTTTGAATATTCTCCACCTAAATCTGCTGTTAAGCCCAGCTCTCAATGGCCAAAAGACTTTGAGTCTAAAACCATTCGTTTCAACATGAACAACTTTAAAGCAGCCCTTAACGCCAAATCTGAAGGGCTTATGGGCAGATTAAATACTTTTCTTCAACACTGTCCCCTTTCATACGCTCTTACTGCTGACCCAGAGCGTTTATACCATCGATATTTGTTGGAGTTTTGGTATACGGCCGAAGTTGCCAAAGATGAGAAGTCAATAGCCTTCACACTAAAGGAGGGTACGGTGAAGTGCGTATTGACGCTTGACGGTTTTAGGGAGGCGCTGAGGCTGAACTATTTGCCTCCCAACACCCCGTACACAAAAAGACAAAAAGGGGTGAACTTCAGGGAAGTTTTGCTGGTTACTGGCCACAACCAGATCGTTGATGATGATGGCAATTTGAAGACATCGGGCCACATCTTCATTGCCGGTTTTAAGGGGTCCTGGAGATACTTCCGGACACAAATTGTAGAGTGTCTAGGAGGGAATAGTGGAGGACTGGATCAAATCTCTTTGATTCAGGTCGAGATGGGCTACTACTTGTGGCATGGGATGAAGGTGGATTTTGCTGAGATGTTGTTTGCTCAGCTGTTGACTAAGTTGAAGGGGAAGAGGAGCATTCATATTACCTTTCCCAGATTTTTGAGCATTTGTTTTTTGGCGATTCTAGGAGAGGGTTATGCTGACGTCCTTCATGAGAGTTCTCAGACTGAATTTTGCAAAGACCTCTCCAGGATGACCGAGTCTGAGGACGAACCTGAACTGTCCCCTGCTATGCTTCAGGTACTTAGTAACAGCACGACCGGCTGGCTCAGAAAGATCACTGGGCGGGTCACAAAAGAATGTGAGACCCACCAGTCGATCTAGTGGCACTACGCTACACTTGTTTAAACCCAAAACAAGTTCTAACCTGCCACTTTCATCTTCCACTGACCAATCTGAGGATCTCTCAAAAGACTCCTCAGGATTTCCAAAGGGTTTATTAACACTGCGTCCTTTTAGGCCATCCTTACAACCCAAGGATATTAGTACCCAAGCTCAGCCTTCTGAAACCTCAAAACAGGTTTCAGAAGAAGGTCAAATGGGAAACCCACAAGCAGCCATCTCCAAAACTTCTTAAGGAGGAGATGGTGAAGATATTGGTGTGTCAGCCCAACACACATTAGAAGTTGTGTCTGCACATGCACTCCTTGTAACTTCACAAATCTTACACTCTTTGCTTGCACAAACTTTTGATATTTCTCAGGTGATACCCAGAGGAATGGAGGTTTCAAAGTCTGCGGCCGATGATGAGACTCTTGGATCCAGCACAAGAGTTACTGAGGCACAACTGGTATCGTCTGAAGCAGTTCCATCTCTGACCAGTAACGATGCACCTGCTGAAGCATCTGCTGAACTGGGTGCTGGTCTGGATTCTGGGAATCTAGACCAGAGCATATCTGACCAGGATGTAAATGTCTGGGATGAAGATGAGCTACCCGAGGGAAACCTCGAAGACTTTGTCTTTGATGAAGAATTACTGGGGGAGAATCTTTCAGATTCTGAGCCAACCCTCACTCATTTTGAAGAACCATCATCACAACAACAACAACAACAACAACAACAACAACAACAATTCATCGATCTCGATCCACCTTATCAACCACCACCAATTTCTTATCAACACCCTCTATTTCCTCAAGGCACAACTCCTGCTTATGTCACTTCTGCTGTCTTTCAGCCACCTCTTCAATTCCTTCACCCACAAATCCATGATGTTCCACCAAGGAGGACATATGATCTGCCAGGAGAGCAAGAAAAAGATTTGGATTCTGAGACCGAGTCTGATGGTCCTTCAGAAAGAATCCTGGAGAAATCTCTGGTGAGCATCAGGACTACTCCTTTTGTTGCTTCAGCCTCCACTTCGACTGCTGCACTTCTGAGCATGGAAGCTCAGCTAGAGAAGTCACAAACTGCAGTGCACAACCTTCTCATTCAGGTTGAGGGCTTATCAAAATCTTTAGCTGCCAACACCAAGTCTCTGGCAGATTTGAAGGATGCCCAGGATGTTATGGGCACTGAGTTTACAAGAATAGTGGTTAATGAGAGCTTGGTGGTTGGGAAGCTGCACGAATTGGTGTCATCCTGCAATGGATTAAGTAGGGCTATTGGTGAAGCATTCAAGTTGACCAAGAGGGATGTGCAGAGTTCAGTAGTTGCGAATCTGCAATCCTGGTTGTTAATGATACAAAGTTCATTCTTGGCACTTGAAAAAGAAGTAGGTGAGTTGGTGAAGAAGCCCAGTGTTGATGAAGAGTCTCTTGGTGCCTCAGTTAGTGATAAAGTTTCTGCGACACTGAAATCTATATTCTCTGAAGATCTCATTTCTCAGATTTCAGTGTCGGTGGCTGCCAAGGTTGAAGAGAGGGTCAGGGTGCTGGTTTCTGAAGTATCTAAAGCAACAAATGACAAGGTTGACAGGGCTATAACTGAAATGAAAAACTCTGTGTCAACTCTTGATAAACAAGTTCAGAACCAGTCAAAGCAACTGGATGAAATCCTGGCCCTGCTCAAGAAAACTTCTAAAGTTGTTACTCCTCCTCCCTTTGGTATGTTATCTGAAGAAGACAAGGGGTTACTGAAGGAAGTCCTGGAGCATGAGAAGCTAAATCTGAACTCTACTTTAAGATTAAGAGCTCAGTTTGCAACTATGTCAAAGGGTATTTCTGATAGTATCTCCCAGCAGAATTGGGAACCTCTGCAGGGCATGCAACAGGCTATCGACTTATATGCAAGGATGCCTGCAGAGATTCCCAAAGGGGGAAGTGATGTGCCAATTGGGTTGCTGGCCAGCTCTCAAGAACTTATTGAAGCAACCAAAAGGACATCTGGAACTGAGGGGGAACAGCCAAGGGTACAATCTGAACCTCAACCATTTGAACCATCAAGGAAAGATAAAGGCAAAGCAAAGATGGTTGAGGAGCCAAAGAAAAAGGGGGCCAAGGACTCTGGATTTGTGGTTGGTGAAAATGTGGATGAGCATGGTTATCCATTGCCAGACTTGGAAGCTGATCAAAAAAAGTTGGAAGCCCTTCAAAAACAAGTCTCTAATCAATTCATTATGTGGAGAGAGACTCAAGAAAGAGAAAGGGTCCAACACTTGGCAATGGGTACCATTGATCTGGTGGATGCTGCAGCTCTTGGTCTTACTAAAGAAAGATATCAGAAGATCAAGCATGACGCAAGAGTGCAGAAAGCTTTGGTGGATATGGCAGAATATGAATATGGGATGAAGTATTCTCCCTTGGAACAGAAACTGGACCATCTCACTTTCAAGATATCTATTGAAGACTTGATAAAGAATAGAAAGAAAGAGATGGAGATTAAAAAGAGAGAAATAATGTCCAGTGTTCTGAAAGCTGAAAAGGAAATCTGCAGGCCACCCCAGAAGCCCAAACTTACTGGCCCAAGGACTTCAAGAAAAACTGCTCGAGATGCTGACCTCTCTTCATTCATACCCATTTCCAAAGAAGTTGCTCAGGTAAAGGATAAACATGAGAAGGATCAGTATGATTACTACATGAAACACAGGTGTCATCCTGCAAAGATCCTGGATGTGCAAATTCTGAAGGAAGATAGTTTGAAGCTGTTTAATCTGAATGTAAAAAGAGAAGGTAGAGCTGAAGAAGAGTATGAGCAAGTGTCGGTGCATAAGTTTGGGTATTCTGAGCATAAGGAGATGATCAATGCGCTGAAGGGAAAACCGAAGTCTCATCTGAATGGCGCCTGGATGCTGAAGATCCAACAGAAAATGAAGGCCAAGGTTGAGATGGAGGAAAGGTTATTTGGAAAGATCAGCTCTCCTAAGAGAAAAGATACTGAAGCACCTTCTGGCTCAAGGCCTGCGAAGAAGTAGTGTATCTCTTTGTAAATATTTGTACTTATAAATATTTTCATTTCATTTCATTTCTGTACTTGTAACTGAACAATCATCTGAGTATCTTCTATATAGTTGCAAGTTACATCATATTATTAGAAAATAGTTTAAGTTAGAAAAACAAACTAGAAAACTTTCTTAAGGCATCGTGATCTATGAGATGTCCTTAATATAGATAGAAGTCTAAAATACATGAACTATTTTAGAACAAATAGGGGGAATTTGTTAGGTCAAAAATCGACTAAGTATAATTTGTTCAAAATAGTTGAAGCTCAGAAGAAAGCTTGCTCAGGATTCTGAAATCACTCAGAATATAGCTCACTGAAGCTTCACTTCAGATTTAGAATCAACCAACACTGAAGACGTTCAGACAAAAGTCAAAGACTAAAGACTGAGGAAGAAGATCATCTCAGAAGTAGAGCTCAGAGAAGATCTTACCTGAAGTTGAATCTACAGAGGCTCAGTGAAAAAGTACTTACAACACTTTTTCACAGATTACGAGAAAAGTCTTTTTGCAGCTTTAACTACCTTTACCCGGTTAATTACTATCAACCTGGGATTGGGAAAGTTTTAGCAAAAAGGTTGGGAATAAAGTATGTCAAGTCACATTAAGAAACTGACATACTTTACCTTATACAAGCGTGTTATGGATTTGTCCTACAAATCCATCCAACCATATTTAGTACGGCATTTTGCCATGTCATCAAGACATGCTTTGCCTGTAAATATAAGACTTCTCACACTTGCAAAATAGCTTGGAACTTTGGCAATTGCAACGTGTGATATTACTCTAAGTATTCTTACGAGTAATTCCTCGTCACATAGATCATTTGTATTTCTGGGTTGTTTAGATACTTTCACAAGTGTGATTATCTTTGTTCCGCAACAACTCTTGTATTTTATTTATAAGCAATAAATAAAATACATTGAAAAATACATCTTGACTCATTGCCATAATACTTGATTATATTTAGTAATTTATATAGTTTCAAGCAATTATACTTTATTACTCTTATCCATTATCTGGATCGTAATTCTAACTAGTCCCATCTAGTTTCGATTTACTTGCCAGTCGGGTTACTTGATATAACTTGTGATTATTATTGTCTAACCTTATATCTTGTTATATCTTGATCTCGTGCACATCTTGTTAGGTGGACCTACATTTGTGCTACCAATCAAGTTAATGCCTTCACCGAGGATGAGGTAAGGTTACGTCTTTTTCCTTATTCACTTAAAGATAAAGCAAAAAGATGGTTTTTGTCATTAAGGGCGGGGAGCATTACTACTTGGGCGGAAATGAAAAAACAATTTCTTGAAGAATTTTATCCAATAAGTAAAACTTCTGATGTTCGAAACCAGATAAAATCTTTTAGACAATTGCCTAATGAACTTTTTCATGAAGTTTTTGAACGTTTTAAGGAATTGTTAAGGTCATGTCCTCATCATGAAGTGCCAACGTGGGAGCTTGTCAAAATTTTTTATGATGGTCTTGATTCAGCAAATCGACAACTCCTACTCGCTGCCAGTGGTGGTGTATTTTTAACTCGCACTAGTTAAGAGGAATGGACATTTTTCGAGAAACTAAGTAAGGGTTCCAAAACCCAAGCTTCGGTTGATCGACGATCATCTAGTAGTGCCCCCGTACATGCTGTCTCTAATACAGGAAATTTTGATAATAGTATTCTCAATGCACTTAATAAGAAACTTGATCTTGTACTCCAAAATTTTGGGAGTGGTAGTGCTAATGTTTTGCAGGTACAAGATTTGTGTGCATCATGTGGAGATCCGGATCACTTTGCTAACTCATGTCCCATATCGATGCCACCCATTATGGAAGAGCAGGTGAATGAAGTGCAAGGTAGGAGATATGATCCATGTTCCAACACTTATAATCCGGGTTGGAGAGATCATCCAAATTTCAGATGGAATGATGATAATGCAATGAACTCGCAAAATCTTAACCAAACAAATCAACAATTCAACCAACCACCAAAACCCTTTCAAAATCAGGCTAACTTTCAGAGGCAACCTCAACAATATGGTCAACAAAAATACCCGAACCAACCACATCCATATGAAAACCAAGGTCAAGGGTCATTCCAAGGGCAAAATCAGATTCAAAATGCTAATCAATCATCTAGCTTAGAATCACAAATGCAGTTGTTCATGGAAGATATGAAAAAGATGACCCAAGGCTGGGATGTGCATATTCAAAGCAATAAGCAACAAACCGAGGCAAACTCCAAATCTATTGCTGCTTTAGAAAGACAAATGGGACAACTTGCGGAGCAATTGGGAAGAAGAGAAGATGGGAGGCTTCCAAGCTACACAGATTTAAATCCAGCACACAAGCCTCAAGGTCAGGGACATGTAAACATGATTAGCTCACTTCGGAATGGTAAAGTGTATGACAACAAGGTTCAGATCCCAGACATGCCTACAAACAGGTATGATCAAGGTAAGTTTTCTTTTTCTAGTAATGATGATAACGTTTTGGAAAATGATGACGGGTTTCCATTTAAAAATGGGGAGGGTAATGAAAATAATGAAACTTTTGTGAAACCTCACACTCAACCCAAAGTTGGGGAGGATGATGTGAATGTTAACACCCCACCATTCCCAACAACTTTAAAGACACCGGTATTCTCTCCCGATGGGAAAAAGGGACCAAAATCTGATGATATGTGGGAAATTTTCAAACAAGTTAGAGTTAATCTTCCATTAATTGATGCAATTAAGCAAATTCCAGCTTATGCAAAATTTTTGAAAGACTTGTGCACCCAAAAACGGAAACTTAAGTCATCATTGCCCAAAAAGGTGGAATTAACTGAACAAGTTAGTGTTGTTATATCTGGCTCACTTCCACCGAAGTTGAAAGATCCAGGAACACCTTTTATTTCTGTAACTGTTGGTAATGTTTTTATCAAAAAGGCGTTGACGGATTTTGGTGCAAGCATAAACATACTTCCATCTAGTCTAGTTGATCGGTATGAGTTAGGTACTTTAATACAAACTGATATTATTATTCAACTCGTTGATCGGTCAACAAGGATTCCAAGAGGTATTTTAGAGGATGTGATTGTGAAAGTTGAGGATTTTTATTATCTAGTTGATTTTATTGTGATGGATACTGAGGCATCGTATAGGGATACCCCACCGATGATCATTTTGGGTCGTCCATTCTTGGCTACAATTGATGCACGCATTAATTGTAGAACAGGGGCCATGGATATTTCTTTTGGTAACAAGAAGCTAAGAATCAATATTTTCAATACAGTATCGGCTTCTATTACTAATGATTGTTATGCTATTGATGCTATTGATGAACAGGTCCAAAAGCATGCAACTCGTATGCTTAAGGACGATGTTTTTGAGTGTTTTTATGCAGATGATGAAGAATTGTTAAAGGTGGAGGAGGTGAATGCTATTGAGAAAGCAGTGGATTCACAAAGGCCACCATGGTCATACAAGTTTGAGCCATTACCTCATAGCATCGACACGGCCACTAAACCATCATTGGAGACACCTCCTACTCTTGAACTTAAACCTTTACCTTCTCATTTGAAATATGCTTTTCTTAGTCCTAATAAAAGCTTACTAGTTATTATTGTTTCTGATCTTTCAGGACCACAAGAGGAGGCATTAATTGAGGTGCTTGGAAAGTACAAAGCTGCTGTTGGATGCACCATTGCTGATTTAAAGGGGATAAGCCCATCGTTGTGTATGCACAGGATTGTAACTGACCCAGATGTTAAACCATCTCGCGATGCTCAAAGACGGTTGAATCCCAATATGCGAGATGTGGTAAAAAAGGAAGTGCTAAAATGGCTGGATGCAGGTATTATCTTTCCCATTTCGGACAGGCAATAGGTCAGTCCGACTCAGACTGTTGCAAAGAAATCTGGCATCACCATTGTTGAAATGGAAGATGGAGAGCAGATTACTACCCGTCCCGTCACAGGATGGAGGGTTTGTATAGATTATAGGAAGTTGAATCTTGCTATTTCTAAGGACCATTTTCCATTACCCTTTATTGACCAAATTGTAGAGAAACTAGCTGGACAAAAGTTTTACTGTTTTTTAGATGGGTATTCAGGTTACAATCAAATACCCATTCATCCTAATGACCAGGCCAAAACCACATTTACTTGTCCATATGGCACCTACGCCTTTCGAAGGATGCCATTTGGTTTATGCAATGCACCCGCTACTTTTCAGCGTTGTATGATGAGTATTTTTTCTGACATGGTGGGTGATTCCTTAGAAATTTTTATGGATGATTTTTCTATATTTGGTCAATCATTTGAAGCATGTCTAGGTCAATTAGAAAAGGTTTTAAAAAGATGTACCGAAACAAATCTTGTTTTGAGTTGGGAGAAAAGTCATTTTATGGTTAGGGAAGGGGTTGTGTTAGGGTATGTTGTTTCTAAACGTGGTTTTGAGGTAGACCGGGCCAAAGTACAACTCATTTCCACTCTCCCACCACCGACCAATGTTAAGGGTGTCCGTTCATTTTTAGGACATGCAGGTTTTTATAGGCGATTCATTAAGGACTTTAGTGCTATTTCTAAACCATTGTGTAATTTGTTGTTAAAAGATGCACCATTTATTTTTGACGAATCTTGTCTTAAGGCCTATAACTTGTTGAAGCAAAAGCTGACTGAGGCCCCAATTTTGCAATCACCGGATTGGACAAAACCTTTTGAAATTATGTGTGATGCAAGTGATTATGCAGCGGGGGCGGTTTTGGGACAACGGGTTGACAAGAAGCCCGTTGTGATTTATTATGCAAGTAAAACTTTTTCTGAAGCTCAATTGAATTATACAACAACTGAAAAAGAATTACTTGCTGTTGTTTTTGCTTTAGATAAATTTCGTTCTTATATTTGGGGGTCTAAAGTTATTGTATTTTCTGATCATAGTGCTTTAAAACATCTATTGGAGAAGAAAGATGCAAAACCTAGACTGATTCGGTGGATTCTTTTGTTACAGGAATTTAACCTAGAGATCCGTGATAAAAAAGGTTGTGAAAATGTTGTTGCAGATCATCTGTCTAGGATTCCTCCACCTTCATTTGACCCAACCGAATTGATTCAAGAAAACTTTCCAGATGAAAGTTTATTTAATGTTTCTAATCTACCTTGGTATGCTCACATTGTAATTTATTTGGCTACGCAAAGATTACCAGAGCATTGGACCAAGCAAAAAAAGGATTACTTTTTCTCTCAGCTGAAGTACTATATTTGGGAGGATCCACAGCTTTACAAGATGTGTCCGGACCAGGTAATTCGTAGATGTGTGCCCGATCATGAGCACAATGATATTCTTGCACATTGTCATTCTTTTGCATGTGGTGGTCATTTTAGTGCAAGAAAAACAGGGCATAAGGTACTTCAATCTGGTTTCTTTTGGCCAACTATTTTTAGAGATGCCCATTTATTTGTTAAAGCATGTGTTAGGTGTCAAAAGGTTGGTGGGATATCTAGACGGGACATGATGCCTTTGAACCCTATACTTGTTTGTGATATTTTTGATGTGTGGGGCATTGACTTTATGGGTCCCTTTCCTACTTCCTTTGGGTTTGAATATATTTTAGTGGCAGTTGACTATGTTTCTAAATGGGTAGAGGCTGAAGCTACTATGACTAATGATCATAGTGTAGTGCTTAAATTTGTCAAGAAAAATATTTTTACTAGACATGGAATTCCCAAAGCTATTATTAGTGATGATGGATCTTATTTTAAGAACTTTAAATTTGGAAAATTACTTAAGCACTATGGTGTGAATCATAGAATTGCGACACCCTATCATCCACAAACAAGTGGACAAGTTGAAGTGTCAAATAGGGAAATTAAAAGGATTTTGGAAAAAACCGTTCAACCCGACCGCAAGGATTGGTCACAACGATTGGATGATGCTTTATGGGCATATCGAACGACATTTAAAACCCCTATTGGCATGTCACCTTATCGACTTGTTTATGGTAAAGCTTGTCATCTACCTGTTGAACTTGAGCATCGTGCAGAGTGGGCTATTAAGCAGGTAAACATGGATTTGGATGAAGCTAGAGTGGCAAGAAAACTTCAATTGTCAGAGTTAAAGGAGAAGAGACGAGAAGCTTATGAAAGTTCCAAGATCTACAAGGATAAAACCAAGGCTTTTCATGATCAACATATAGTGAGGAAGTCATTTCAGGTTGGTCAAAAGGTATGGTTATTTAATTCTCGTTTAAAGTTGTTTGCAGGTAAGCTGAAGAGTAAATGGACCGGGCTGTTTATTGTCACCAAAGTTACACCTCATGGAGCAGTGGAGATTAAGAATTTGGATGGTGGCGAGCCATTTATGGTCAATGGTCAACTGTTGAAGTTATGTTTTGAGTTGGAGAAAGGTGCAACCATGACTATGGTTGTGGTACATTTTGTGCCATCTCAATCTATCAATTAGGTTCCAACCAGGTATCGTCAGGCTGATGACGTTAAACTAAGCGCTGAATGGGAGGCAACCCATTAATTTAGTTAGTTTTTGAAGTCTTTTTATTTTAGTTGTTTTCTTTTAGTTATGTCACCAATAAAACAATTGTTCATCATGTGTCACAACTTTGACAGGGTCAAAGTTGGGGAGGGGTTTATATTACCTTGTTTTATTTGTGTCAACCCCGGGAGAGTGAAAGATGTGAATTTTTGGACTAATAGACTGACCTCTAATTTTGAGCATTGAGGGCAATGCTCGGCTCAAAGTTGGGGAGGGGAGTCAAATTTATTGTTTTGTTGTTAGTTTACTTGTTTGTTAGTAGGTTCAAGAAGAGAAGAAGGATGGTGCAATAGAAGAAACACAATGATGGTTGCTATGCATTTTGAAGATTTTTAAGTCAACCAAGCATCAGAGCACATCATCTAAACCCGGGAAGTTTCGTTTTTCTTATACTTTTTATTTATTTTCCCTATTTTCCCATAGTTTTAATTTAGTTCATTATACAACTTGGTTGTCGGGGGGAAGTAAATAGGAAAAACCGGGGTAATTTTGAACTTTTGCGATGTTTGTCCTCAAAGTTTGATTACTTTTTGCAACATAGGTTTAATAATATCTAGTAAGTAATTGAGCTAATTCCTTTTGGTACAAAATTTTTAATCGGGAAATGTAAATCTCAAATGATTGATAGGGCGATCCCTTCTTGATCATTTATAGATATGCTAGGTGTTTACGGATTTGGATTGATTGGCCTTGTAAATTTGTCCCTCTCATAGGCTTTTGAATTTATTCAAGAGTAAGGGTTCTACTTAGAACTTTGAACTATGATGTGCAAGTTTGAGGTTAGTTTTTTCCATTTCCGGCTTTCTTCTTTGATATGATTGTGCCGGTGATCGCATTGATTCTAGAACTTGTCCTAGTCGATCATTTCGAGACCGCAGTGAGATCACTTCGGTGATATAGGTATGACTAGAAGACGAAGAGGCAAATTAGGATTAACCCTTTTTCTTTGATTTATCACCCCTTGTTTTGTTTTGTTATTTATGTGTTCATATTCATTGTTATGTGCATTTTTTTAGTAGCTAACTACACCGGTTAATGAACCACCTTTGTGAAACCCTTGTTACACTCATTTTTAGTGTAAGATACAATTAGAAAACCTGTTGAGCCTAGCCTATTTCTTTTGTTTAAACTCCACCCAAATATTTCACCTATCCTAGCTATACCGATAGTCGAAGTCCTGGTGGGTCATTGGTTGCCTATGCTAGTTGGATGGTTTGGGTTTGTTAAGTTGTGCTAGTTTAGTATATTCTCGGCTTTTTAAGAATAGAATGAGTTGTCAAGAATTTTGGTCAAGTCTAGATTATTCAAATTAGTGAAAGTATGATTTGTGAATGCATTGTAAAGTTCAAATGAAATACCAATTAGACAAGGTAAAAATAGTTCACAAAAAAAAAAAGAGAGGAATAAAACAGAAAAACAGAAGAAAAGAAAAAGTAAAAAATGAGAAAAAATGAACTTGGACTGTCAATTGGTATTTCTTACATTTAAGTCAAATTATTGTAAGTTGGTATGTTAGTTAAAGCCAACAATGGTATGTTATAGTTGTTTAAGTCGTCTTGAATGTAATACACCACAATGGTGTCAGTTTTTATCGGTATGTTGAGTTGTATTGTCGGGATAACGTTTTATTGGGTTTATGAATAAGATGGCAACTAATGACACGGGTTGTGTTAGACTAGACTATGTTTTTAAATTTTGATTTCTATTTTATTTTATATTTTACAACAATTTCCCCAAATATTCCATACCCTTATTTTTAATGACCCTTTTTACAATATTAAAACCTTTAAAAGTCCTCTTCTGATGGTTGTACCTGGTGCTTACGCCATGTCGGTGGAGATTTGATTCTAGAACAAGCCTATGTTAAAATCGTATGCATCACGACTAGGCGTTGAGTGATTATTCATTATACAACCCAATAGTTTGTTAGTTGGAGTGTGATTGTGAGATATGTTTCATTTCAATTGAGCGGTGCTTAGTCGTGTTCTATCAAGGCTTGAGAATCATTTGAGTATTGTTAAACATTTCAATTTTCATTTAAGATTAAAACTGCCTAACCATTCCAAATTGTCTTTCAACTTAATGGTTTAGCTTCTTTTTGTTAATTGTCATGTTTTGCATATTTGTGTACCTAAGGGATGATTGATTTTGAAAGATGGATTTGCTTGAGGACAAGCAAAGCTTAAGTTGGGGAGGTTTGATAAGTCATAATTGGATATATATTAAATGGTCTAAAAATAGTTATATAGATTAATTTTTATTAGAATAGATCTACTTTAATATATGTTTCGTGAATTTCAGGTTTGAGCTAAAAGAATAAAAGATACCTTAAAATGGTGATGAAATGAAGCGATGATTTTCCACCACAGTTTGTGAAGCAAAAGGTGCATATTGAGAAATGCTACGAGTTGGACGCGACTAAATAGAGCATCATAGTACAAGTTTATTATGAAGCCAAATAATTACAAAAAAAAAGGATGCTACAAAATATTAATTCAAATGTGCTGATGAAATAAGAAAGGTGGTGGTGTAGTCGTGAGGTGCTTAGCCGAAAAAAAGAAAAGAGCAAATGGGCTTGGCCCAATAACAGTAGCCCATGTATGTGTTTATGTTGCGTGAACCCAAATAAAAGAGGCCGAAACCTTTTTGTTGGATTTGAAGGTCGGCGAGAACAAAATCTATCTATATATATTTTGGAAGCTGCTCAATGTTGAAAACCAAGCCTCTCATTATTATTCGACAACACAATTCTATTCGGTGGAAATTAATTGCGAGGGAATCTTTTAGTCGACATCACATAATCTTTTCGACAGAGATTAATTTCTAGAGTTTTATTCGACTTTGGACGCTGCGGACGAATTGGAGAGGAACAAACGAATGGAGCAATTCGCATCAAGCATTATTAATTTGAAGACTATGTCCGGCTAAGGTTTTTGCTATCTCTCCCGATGAACAATTGTTACTTAATTTTATTTAATGAACTTTACTTTCAGTCACGTAAACATTGTTCTTTTTATATTATAATTCATATGACTGATTGAGTAATTTATTCACTATTATTTGATTTGGATTTTCATAAGACAACTTATTGCGATTTAATGATTTGTGCCGAGTCCACCTAGTTTAGGGATTAAGACAGGTCATATAATTAACATAGGTTGTGCCCAAAATTGTTCTTGTCAAATAATAAAATTATATCTATGTAATTTAGAATAAATACTCGGTAAAGTTTATTAAGTAAATTAATGCAACTTTTGGGATTCGGGAGGGATGCACTTTTTATCATTGTTTACAACTTCTCTTTTTAATTTTGTCTTGTTTTATTATCTTTAAGTCTAGTAATTTAGTTAATTAAAATTAAGTTTTTCTTATTATTTCAAAACCAATCGAAAATTGTTAAAACCTGACTATAACCACAGACGCTCCTCGTGGGAACGATACCCACTTACCCTATCTAGTATAAGGTATTTAGGTTTATTTTTTATTGATACTTCGACGTCGATCAGTTTTCTCAGTATCTGGGGGCACAATTGATAAGAAAAATCGACCAGATACCACTATTTTTGAAAGAAAAAGAAAAAGGTTTCAAAACTGTCAGTTCTAGTGGTGTTTACTGAGAAACCCACTATTTTTGAAAGTGAAATCAACCAGATACCAGGTGGGATCCATCCTTGTGGATCCAGAGAACCCATCAGTCGATGGGTTCGCAAACCTTTAAACTAATAATCTGGTGGATGTGCAGGGCGATCGAAAGAAATATATTTGGTATCTTGACAGCGCTGCTGGTAGGAGAATGACCGGATGTAAGACCCTGCTGGAGGAGTTCGAAATTTCAGACAGACCCTCCATTACTTTTGGAAATGATGGTTCTAGAAAGACTGAGGGATACGGTGTTCTGAATAATGGTCAAGTTAAATTTAGACGAGTGGCTTATGTAAATGGGTTGAAATATAACCTCATAAGTGTGAGCCAGTTATGTGATGATGGCTACCAGGTGTTATTTAATATCTCTAAAGGCATCGTATTTAATAAGGATTGGAAGGTAGTATTGGTTGCTCCCAAAAAGGGAATGTGTACGTGATGGATATGGAAAGCTCTCCTTCAGAGCAGTGTTTCTATACCAAGGCTGATGAAGACACAAACTGGTTATGGCATAAAAGGTTGTCCCATTTAAATTTCAAAAATATCAACAAGTTGTCCAGAAAACAACTTGCAGATGGGATACCTTCTGTCTCCTTCAAAAAGGAAAAGCCATGTCCAAGATGTGAGATGGGGAAGCAAAAACGCACCAGTTTCAAGACAAAACAAAATTTTAGCATATCTAAACCTCTTCATATGCTTCATATGGACCTCTTTGGTCCAGTAAATGTTCAGACTCGTGCCGGTAAGAAATATACCCTGGTAGTTGTTGATGAATACTCCAGATATTGTTGGGTAATATTTCTTAGGTCAAAGAATGAAACTGCTGCTGAAATCATCGCTCTTATCAAGCAAATTGAACTCAAATACAAGCGAAAAGTGTGTCAGTTAAGAAGTGATAATGGAACAGAATTCCAGAATGCAACTCTGGAGAAATTTTGCACTGACACTGGCATCTCCCAAAATTTCTCATCAGCACACACTCCAGAGCAGAATGGAGTTGTAGAAAGAAAGAACAGAACGCTAATAGAAGCTGCCAGGAGTATGCTTGCTAAATCTGGTCTTCCTAAAATGTATTGGGCTGAAGCAATTGCAACTGCTTGTCACACTCAAAATCACTCAGTATATGTTAAGAGACACAAGAAGACATCCTATGAAATATTGAGAAATAGAAAACCAAATATTGGTTATTTTCACGTTTTTGGATGTGCAGTATACATCTTCAACGACTCTAGTCAGTTAGGAAAATTTCATGCCAAAGTTGATGAAGGATATTTCTTAGGATATTCAGCCATTCGCAAAGCCTTCAGAGTCTACAACAAAAGACTGGAAAAGGTCCAGGAGTCAATACATGTCACATTTGATGAGTCAAATGAAGCAATCAATAAAAGGCTAACCCTTAATTCTCCCCCAGAAAGTCCAATTATCTTTGGTGAATCTGATCCTATCAAAGATTCATCTGAAGATGTTTCCAGTCATCCTGACTTGGAACCAGTGAAATTTGATAAACCTCCCAGTAATACTTAATTTTATCCTTCAATAAGTTTCAAACTACCCTCTGAACTTGTTATTGGATCAGATGTTCGTACTACTCCTCCAGTATCAGCTCCAATTGATTTTGAGCCAGTAACTCAAGAAATGCCTTTAAATGAAGAATTTCATGATGCAAATCATGATCTTACAGATTCTAATGAAAACGTTGAAGTTGTCTGGCAAGATCCCATTCCAGAAAATCAATTGAATTCTTGCACTGATATTGTTGTTCGTAACAATCCAGGTCAATACTCTAAGTGGACTAAAGCTCACCCAATCAATCAGATTATTGGTGACTCCAATAGAGGGGTTCAAGCCAGAAGTGCCTCAAGTGAACAATGTTTATATGTCAGCTTCTTATCACTGATTGAACCGAAAAAGATTGACGAGGCAATGAATGACCCAAGCTGGGTGATAGCTATGCAAGAAGAGCTTCACTAGTTCAAACGAAACAAAGTTTGGAATCTGGTTCCTCCTCTAGTTGGCAAGAAAGAACCAATTGGAACCAGATGGGTCTTCAGGAATAAGGTTGATGAAACCAATTGGAACCAGATGGGTCTTCAGGAATAAGGTTGATGAAGATGGACACGTAATAAGAAATAAGACCAGATTAGTGGCACAAGGGTACGTCCAGACAGATCTTGACTTTGAATAATCATTTGCACCAGTAGCACGGCTAGAAGCCATTAGAATGTTTTTAGCCTTTGTTGCTCATCATAAGTTCAAGGTCTACCAGATGGATGTAAAGAGTGCATTTTTGAATGGAGAATTAGAAGAAGAGGTTTATGTCAGGCAACCTCCAAGCTTTATTGATGAAAAGCATCCACATTGGGTATATCATCTGGACAAGGCACTGTATGGCCTCAGACAAGCCCCTCGAGCCTGGTATGATACTCTGACCAAACACTTATCTGAAAACAGTTTTAAAAGAGGTGCAATTGACAATACCTTATTTATTCTTCGTGAAAAAGGTAGTCTTCTGTTGGTACAAGTTTATGTTGATGATATTATTTTTGGCTCTATTGATGAATCTTTGTGCAAGAAATTTTCAAAAATTATGTCTTCAAAATTTGAAATGAGTTTGATGGGTGAATTAACATTTTTTCTTGGGCTTCAGATTAAACAAACCAGTAATGGTATTTTTATTAATCAAGAAAAATATGTTAGAGATAATTTAAGAAAATTCGATATGAATTCTTCACCTTCAAAATCAACTCCAATTTCTGCACCTTTAACAATAGATTCAGACCCTGATGGGAAGCCAGTGAACACCACTGCCTATAGAGGCATGATTGGTTCACTAATGTATTTAACAGCCAGTAGACCAGATATAATGTTTGCAACATGTCTTTGTGCTAGATATCAGTCTAACCCAAAAGAATCTCATCTGGCGGTTGTAAAGCGCATTCTGAAGTACCTTAAGGGTGCTCTGTAATCAACACGATTTTATCAACCGAATTTACATCAACAATGGTGTTTGGTTAGTGTGTGTGTTCTTGGTGTTTGTGTGTGTATTGAGAGAGAATTGTAATCAAGAGTGTGATATTCAGGTATAATGATATGAAGAATGTGTTGTTAATATATCAAAAGTTATAATTTCTAAAGAATTGAGGGCTATTTATAGTCTAAACTATCTAACTATGCTAATTAACACTATTAGTCCCTCAATCTTAGAAATTATCAACTCATGACTTAACAACAAATAAGTCCATAACTTAAAATACAATGTATCACTATTTTTGGATTTCTAACATTCTCCCCCTTAGTGATATATTGTAAGGTCTTAAGTACGTGTTGGTTTGTCTTGTAGGAATAAATTTGATGATCCTGGTGATGAAGACAATTGGTAAGTTGAAACAAGTCTTCAAAGCTTTCTCATTGTCTTTGGAGAACTTGATTCAGTATTGGTCTTGGACTTCTTGAAGTTAGATCATCTGTTGTTTCTCAATGTTCTTATAGAACAGAGAATGATGAGTGTGTGTATGTCTTGAATCTTTGAAGATTGTTGAATCATGAATCAGAGTTGTTTTTTTTTTTTGAGGTGCGGAAGGTATGAACTTGTCTTGAATTCTTCAATCTTCGATTCTTGAAGTCTTTTCTTTGAAATTTTGGAATGAATTTTCAGAAATATGTACTCTCCCCCTTGATGTGTGCAATATAGCTTTTAGATAAAGTGTTTGTTGTATGATGTGAGTCCACCTAACAAGATGTACACGAGATCAAGATATAACAAGATATAAGGTTAGACAATAATAATCACAAGTTATATCAAGTAACCCGACTGGCAAGTAAATTGAAACTAGATGGGACTAGTTAGAATTACGATCCAGATAATGGATAAGAGTAATCAAGTATGGTTGCTTGAAACTAAATAAATTACTAAATATAAACATGTATTATGGCAATGAGTCAAGATGTATTTTTCAATGTATTTTATTTATTTCTAATAAACAAAATACAAGAGTTGTTGCGGAACAAAGATAATCACACTTGTGAAAGTATCTAAACAACCCAGAAATACAAATGATCTATGTAACGAGGAATTACTCGTAAGAATACTTAGAGTAATATCACACGTTGCAATTGCCAAAGTTCCAAGCAATTTTGCAAGTGTGAGAAGTCTTATATTTATAGGCAAAGCATGTCTTGATGACATGGCAAAAAGCCGTACTAAATATAGTTGGATGGATTTGTAGGACAAATCCATAACACGCTTGTTTAAGGTAAAGTATGTTAGTTTCTTGATGTGACTTGACATACTTTATTCCCAACCTTTTTGCTAAACTTTCACAATCCCATGTTGATAGTAATTAACCGGGTAAAGGTAGTTAAAGCTGCAAAAAGACTTTCCTCGTAATCAGTGAAAAAGTGTTGTAAGTACTTTTTCACTGAGCCTCTTCAGATTCAACTTCAGGTAAGATCTTTTCCAAGCTCTGCTTCTGAGATGATCTTCTTCCTCAGTCTTCAGTCTTTGACCTTCGTCTGAACGTCTTCAGTGTTGGTTGATTATGAATCTGAAGTGAAGCTTCAGTGAGCTATATCCTGAATGACTTCAGAATCCTGAGCAAGCTTTCTTTACTGAGCTTCAACTATTTTGAATAAATTATACTTAGTCGATTTTCGACCTAACATATGACATTATCAAAGACGAAGTCTTCGAGGTTTCCCTCGGGTAGCTCATCTTCATCCCAGACATTTACATCCTGGTCAGATATGCTCTGGTCTAGATTCCCAGAATCCAGACCAGCACCCAGTTCAGCAGCTGCTTTAGCAGGTGCATCGTTACTGGTCAGAGATGGAACTGCTTCAAACAATACTAGTTGTTCCTCAGTAACTCTTGTGCTGGATCTAAGAGTCTCATCATCGGCCGCAGACTTTGAAACCTCCATTCCTCTGGGTATCACCTGAGAAATATCAAAACTTTGTGCAAGCAAATAGTGTAAGATTTGTGAAGTTACAGGGAGTGCATGTGCAGACACAACTTCTAATGTGTGTTGGGTTGACACACTAATATCTTCACCATCTCCTCCTAAAGAAGTTTTGGAGATGGCTGCTTGTGGGTTTCCCATTTGACCTTCTTCTGAAACCTGTTTTGAGGTTTCAGAAGGCTGAGCTTGGGTACTAATATCCTTGGGTTGTAAGGATGGCCTAAAAGGACGCAGTGTTAATAAACCCTTTGGAAATCCTGAGGAATCTTTTGAGAGATCCTCAGGTTGGTCAGAGGAAGATGAAAGTGGCAGGGTAAAACTTGTTTTGGGTTTAAACAAGTCTAGCGTAGTGCCACTAGATCGACTGGTGGGTCTCACATTCTTTTGTGACCCGCCCAGTGATCTTTCTGAGCCAGCCGGTGGTGCTGTGTCAGTTTTAACGTTGTTACTAAGTACCTGAAGCATGGCAGGGGACAGTTCAGGTTCGTCCTCAGACTCGGTCAGCTTGGAGAGGTCCTTGCAAAATTCAGTATGAGAACTCTCCTGAAGGATGTCAGCATAACCTTCTCCTAGAATCGCCAAAAAACAAATGCTCAAAAACCTGGGAAAGGCAATATGGATGCTCCTGTTCCCCTTCAACTTAGTCAACAGCTGAGCAAACATCATCTCAGCAAAATCCACCTTCATCCCATGCCACAAGTAGTAGCCCATCTCGACTTGAATCAAAGAGATTTGATCCAGTCCTCCACTATATGCTCCTAGACACTCTACTATTTGTGTCCAGAAATATCTCCAGCACCCCTTAAAACCGGCAATGAAGACGTGGCCCGACGTCTTCAAATTGCCATCATCATCAACGATCTGGTTGTGGCCAGTAACCAGCAAAACTTCCCTGAAGTTCACCCCTTTTTGTCTTTTCGTGTACGGGGTGTTGGGAGGCAAATAGTTCAACCTCAGCGCCTCCCTAAAACTGTCAAGCGTCAATACGCACTTCACCATACCCTCCTTTAGCGTAAAGGCTATTGACTTCTCATCTTTGGCTACTTTAGCCGTATACCAAAATTCCAGCAAATAACGATGGTATAAATGCTCTGGGTCAGCAGTAAGAGCGTATGAAATGGGGCAGCGTTGAAGAAACGTATTTAATCTGCCCAGAATCCCTTCAGATTTGGCATTCGGGGCTGCCTTAAAATTATTCATGTTGAAGCGAATGGTCTTAGACTCAAAGTCTATTGGCCATTGAGAGCTGGGCTTAACAGCATATTTGGGTGGAGAATATTCAAAAGCAATGAGGGTTCTTGGTTCTTTAACGGAGGATGAGGAAGCCATTTAAAGAGAGATAGAATGAAATTAAGAAAAGGAGATGAAAATGTGTTAAGAAAATTTTAGGGTTGGAAGTTATGAAAGAGGATGAAATCAATATTGAATACTCGAGAGAATGAATTGAATGTTTGAGAGAATGAGAGAGAAATATGATTGGGAGTAAATGAAAAATGAAGTAAATGAAAGAATGATTTTGGAAAAAGGTTTATATATTTTCAAGGAAATTCAAAGGATTTTTAGTTGAAAATAAATAAAAATAATTTTGGAATTCAAACTCAAAGAAAATAATGATATTTTATTGATGGTAATTTTGATCGGCTTTGAAGTCTGAAATAATTTTAGGTGACACGTCCGCATTAAATGCTACAACAGGCATGACCCCACCTTTTCGAGAAAAATTTAACCATTTTTAATGCAAAAGCAATGATCATTTTCCTTTACGGCGCAAGTGGTATGACACGTCAGTAAAAAGGTATCTTGGAACAGTAAAAGTCATGTGTCCACTTGCCAGCTAGGTATCCATTGTATAATAAAAGGTTTTGATGGACTTCAGATTTAATAATATTAAATTTCTGAGAGAGGTTAAGGAAGTGCAATCTGAACTTTCTCATATTTTAGACATTCTGAAGTCCTTCAGTTTCTGAAACATTTCAGACAAAATGTTTTCTGAGGTAAAAATTCCCCCTCAGAAAGACAGTTTCCTTCTCTTGTAAAAACATTTTTGCCAATTCCCTCTGAAATGCTACACAGGATTTAGCATTCCTAATTCACTAATGAGATGTTTAAAAGTTTTGACATCTAAAGGTTTTGTGAACACGTCAGCCAGTTGTTTATCAGTGGGAATGAAATGAATTTCAATGTCACCTTTTAAAATATGATCACGAATGAAATGGTACCTGAGATCAATATGCTTGGTTTTAGAGTGCATTACAGGATTGTGAGATATTGCGATGGCACTTGTGTTATCACAAAATATTGGCGTTCTTGTGTACTTAACACCATAATCAGTTAGTTGGTTCTTCATCCATAATATCTGAGCACAACAACTTGCAGCAGAAATGTACTCAGCATCAGCAGTTGATAATGATACTGCAGTCTGCTTCTTGCTTGTCCAACTAACTAATTTGCCACCAAGAAAATGACACCCACCTGTGGTACTTTTCCTATCTATCTTACAACCTGCATTATCAGAATCTGAATAACCCATGAGATCTAGACTTGAGCCTTTAGGATACCAAAGACCTAGTCTGGGGACACCTTTCAGATATCGAAAAATTCTTTTTACTGCATTCTGGTGTGCTTATCTGGGATCAGATTGAAATCGTGCACAAAGACATGTTGCAAACATTATGTCTGGTCTACTTGCAGTTAAGTACATCAACGATCCCACCATACCACGATATTTTATGGGATCGACAGGTTTTCCATTAGGATCTGAGTCCAAAGTTAATGGTGCAGAAATTGGAGTATCTTTAGATGAAACTGAATCAAATTGATATTTCTTTAATAAATCTTTGACATATTTTTCTTGATTAATAAAAATACCATCACTGGTTTGTTTTACTTGAAGACCCAGAAAATATGTCAATTCACCCATCATACTCATTTCATACTCAGAAGACATAATTTTTGAAAACTTGTCACACAATTTTATATTTGTAGATCCAAACAAAATATCATCAACATATACTTGTACAAGTAAGATATCACTTTTCTCATGCAAGATGAATAAAGTGTTATCTATAGCACCTCTATGAAAACCATTATCTAAAAGATGTCGAGTTAGAGTATCATACCAGGCTCTAGGTGCTTGTCTCAGACCATACAATGCTTTGTTCAGTCGATACACCCAGTGAGGTTTATCTTTGCTTTCAAATCCTGGAGGTTGATATACATACACAACTTCTTCTAGCTCTCCATTCAAGAATGCACTTTTAACATCCATTTGGTAGACTTTGAACTCATGATGAGCTGCAAATGCTAAGAAAATTCTGATAGCTTCTAGTCTTACCACTGGTGCAAAACTCTCATCAAAATCAATTCCTTCTTATTGTACATAACCCTTTGCAACAAGTCTGGCCTTGTTTCTGATTACATGGCCATCTTCATCTACCTTGTTTCTAAAAACCCATCTTGTCCCAATTGGTTCTTTCTTCAGATTGGGGGGACATGGAACAAGCTCCCAAACATTGTTCCTTTCAAATTGGTTGAGCTCTTCTTGCATGGCATCAACCCAACTTGGATCTTTCAAAGCCTCGTCAATCTTCTTCGGTTATATCAGTGACAAGAAGCTGACGAATAAGCATTGATCGCTTGTGGCTCTTCTGGTCTGAACCCCTCTACCTGGATCGCCAATCACTTGCTCAATTGGATGTGAGCGAGTCCATTTAGAGTAATGACCAGGATGAACAATGATATCAGTGCAAGGACTCCTCTGTCCTACTCCAGAAGATGGATCAGAAGAAACTATTTCAGTTTCATCATCTTCATCATCTTTTAAATCACGATTTGCATCATGAAATTCTTTGTTCTGAGGTATTTCAGGGGAAACTGATATCTGTGGAGTAGCATGCACATCTGATCCAATAGTCAATTCTGAAAGTAGTTTGAATGTGACTGAGGGATAGAATGGAATGTTACTTTGCTGATTCGAAGTTGGTTCTGAACTGGAGTGAACAGAAACATGTTCAGGTGACTGATCTGATTTGTCATTTTGATCAGAATCACCGAAACTGAGAGGACTTCCTGAAGGTTGTTCAGAGACTGGTTTATCAAAGATTGCAGAATTTGATTCATCAAAGGTAACATGAACTGACTCATCAACCTTTTCAAGTCTTTTGTTATAGACTCTAAAGGCCTTGCGAATTGTTGAATAGCCTAGGAAATACCCTTCATCAGCTTTGGCATCAAATTTGCCCAATTTGCTGGAATCATTCAAAATGTATACTTGACATCCAAAAGCATGAAAATATCCAATATTGGGCTTCATAGGCAGTCTTCTTATGTCTTTTGACATAAATGGAACGATTCTGAGTGTAGCAAGCAGTTGCAACAGCTTCAGCCAAAAAAATTTTTGGAAGACCTGATTCATTCAACATGCTTCTGGCAGCTTCTATCAGTGTTCGATTCTTTCTTTCTACAACACCGTTTTGTTCTGGAGTGTGTGCTGAGGAGAAATTTTGAGATATGCCAGTGTCAGTGCAGAAGGTTTCCAGAGTGGAATTTCTGAACTCAGTGCCATTGTCACTTCTGAGCTGACAAACTTTTCGCTTGTGTTTGAGTTCAATTTGTTTGACGAGGGCAATAATTTCAGCAGCAGCTTCACTTTTATTTCTGAGGAAGATTACCCAACAATATCTTGAATATTCATCAACTACAACCAAGGTGTACTTCTTCCCAGCTCTTGTCTGCACATTCACAGGACCAAAAAGATCCATGTGTAACATGTGAAGTGGTTCAGTGATGCTGAAATTTTGCTTGGTTTTGAAAGATGCTCGTTTCTTCTTTCCCATTTCACACCCTGGACATGGCTTGTCTTTATTGAAAGACATGGCTGGTATCCCATCAGCAAGTTGTTTTCTTGACAATTTATTTATATTTTTGAAATTTAGATGGGATAGCCTTTTGTGCCACAACCAATTGGTGTCCTCATCAGCCTTTGTATAGAAACATTGTTCAGAAGTAGCACTGTTCATGTCTACTACATAAATGTTTCCTTTTCTGGGAGCAATCATTACTACCTTCCAATCTCTGTTGAATATGGTACCTTGTGAAATATGAAATAAGACCTTAAAGCCATCATCACAAAGTTGACTGACACTGATCAGGTTATATTTCAAACCATTCACATATGCAACTTTTGTGAATTTGACTTGACCATTATTCACAATACCATATCCTTCAGTTTATCCATGATCATCATTACCAAAAGTTATTGAGGGCCCCTCTTGTACCCTATATTCCTCCAGCAGGGATTTGTGACCAGTCATGGTTCTGCCAGCAGCACTGTCAAGAAACCAAGTATTCTTTTTGCGGTCACCCTACACATACACAAAAATTAGTTCTTTTTGGGAACCCATCTTTTGATGGGTTCACTGGACTTTCCCTGAACAGTCTCAGATTTCTTTGGTATGTGTGGAACAGATGGATCAAAGGGAATTTCAGTCATAACTTCTGATGATACAAAAACAGTTGGTTTAATGATCTTAGAAACCTTTTTCTTCTCAGATTTTTGGTTTTCTTGTTTGATTTTCTTTGAAAAAGGTTTTGGGTTTTGTTTGGGATTTTAGGGAGTGCTTTCAACATTTTTCAATCGTGCGTTACAACTTTGCACTTGCCTAGCCAAGTTTTGAAATTGACTCTCAATTCTTAACAAAATAGATTCATGATCAGACACCTGAGCTCTACCAGAATCTGAGGTAGAAGGCTCAGTAGGGATGACATTCTTCTTCTTTTTCTGGTTTTTGGAAACCTGATTTGAAGATTGAGGGGAGGGCTTCTTGGATTTAGCCTTCTTGTCTGAAGCACTGGTCTGACATGCTTCAGATTTGCCCTCATTTTTGATTTTCCAAGATCTTTAAAAACAATTTCTGGTCATATTTCTTTTGGAAGAGCATCAAAATCAGTTATTACAAAGGCAAGATGAAGATCACCAGTGCCATAAGCGATTCTTTGGTTTTCAAAAGTTTTCTTTATGGCATCTTCTGGAAAAGGTGATTTCATCCAAGATTTTATTATTTTTTGTTCTTTTTCTAAAATGATTTTCAGTTCTTCCTTTTCTAATTCTATATTTGAAACCATTGATTGATAACTTTTCAGAGTCAACTGAACATCTTTCAGTTCTTTCAATCTGACCTGACTGGCGTTCAGTTCAGAAGAATTTATTTCAAAATTTTTAATACCTTCTGAACGCACAGTCTCAACATACGATATGTCAGCCTCAATTCGAACTAAAAGATCCAGTTTTAGTCCTTCATCATTTTCAAAACCAAATTCACTAACCTTTTTCATGATAATATCCACCCAATGACCAGATTCCACATCAGATTTAACAACATGACTTTGATCTTCACGAGCCATGAAACACATATCCCTTACTTCTTCTTCATCATCAGATGACTCATCAGAATCCTCCCATTTTTCAGTATTGGCTACCATGCAGCTATTTTTGTTGGATTCTTCTTGTGCCATCATTGCCATGTGGGCTTTAAGCTTTTTGTACTTAGCTTTGTACCCATCATCTGGCTTCTGAAAGATAGAGTGGTTAGGAGCAATGTGTGATGAGGAAGGTTGTGATGATCTACATTCCTTCATAAAATGTCCTTTCTTTCCACATTTAAATCATTCAAGATTGGACTTATCAACAGCGTTGTTTGATGAAAATTGTTTGCCATTTCTTTTGTTTTTAAGCTTAAAACGATTAAAAGTTTTGGCAATCATAGCAATTAGATCATCATCATCATCCTCATCACATTCATGTGATGCATAATCAGAAATACCACCTTTCATCAATTCAGCTACTATCTTCTTCACTGAGTCAGATTGATCACTCTTAGAAGATAGTAGGGCAGTGTCTTGAGGTTCCGAATAATGAACCAGAGCTGACTTGGTAGATGAATGATTCTTTGCATCTTGCTCAGCCACTGCTCTTTCTGCTTTGTTTTCCTCAGTGAATCTAAAAGTACCATATAGAGAGGCAAGAGTGTGGCTGTGAAGAGTGTTTCCTTGTCTTAACACCATGATCAAATTTTCCCATTTTGAAGGTAAAATATCACAAAATTTTTCAAGCAAAATTTCTTTGTCTTTTGTGACACCAAGAGCTTTTAATTGATTGACCAAATTTGTAAATCTAAGATATGTTTCAGTTAAAGACTCATTTGGTAATGCAAAAAATGCTTCATATTTTTTATTTAAAGAAACTTTTCTTGTGGTGACAGTTTCCTTTGTTCCTTCAAATTGTGTTAGCAATTCTTCCCACATCAACTTAGAATTGTCAAGTAAAACAAGAGTAGGTTTTAAACTTTCTGGGACAGCAAAGAGAATCATGTTTTGTAACTTAGAATCTAGGTCAGCCAAACGATGATCTTCTTCTGACCAATGATCTTTCTCTTTGGGTGTTAACCTAGGGGTTCCATCTTGATTAAAAACAACAGTTGAAGCATTCATGAGAACATAAGGACCTTCAACAAGAATGGTGGTTAAGTGTCTTTCAACACCAGCGATGTACTTGAGCATACATGCCTTCCGAATAATGAATGTGTCACTATTTCCATTAAATGTTGGTACTGGATTATTTGGAAAGTGAACATGAACACTGGGTTGAGCTGGTGGTAGAGGTGGTGGATTTTGATTCATATTGACATTTGGGTTAGGGTTTGGTTGTTCGATTCCAGACATCTTGTAGGATCAAAACATGTATAACAGCTTAATGATTTAACCTGGGAGGCTCTGATACCAAATGTGAGTCCACCTAACAAGAAGTACACAAGATCAAGATATAACAAGATATAAGGTTAGACAATAATAATCACAAGTTATATCAAGTAACCCGACTGGCAAGTAAATCGAAACTAGATGGGACTAGTTAGAATTACGATCCAGATAATGGATAAGAGTAATCAAGTATGGTTGCTTGAAACTAAATAAGTTACTAAATATAAACAAGTATTATGGCAATGAGTCAAGATGTATTTTTCAATGTATTTTATTTATTTCTAATAAACAAAATACAAGAGTTGTTGCGGAACAAAGATAATCACACTTGTGAAAGTATCTAAACAACCCAGAAATACAAATGATCTATGTAACGAGGAATTACTCGTAAGAATACTTAGAGTAATATCACACGTTGCAATTGCCAAAGTTCCAAGCAATTTTGCAAGTGTGAGAAGTCTTATATTTATAGGCAAAGCATGTCTTGATGACATGGCAAAAAGCCGTACTACATATAGTTGGATGGATTTGTAGGACAAATCCATAACACCCTTGTTTAAGGTAAAGTATGTTAGTTTCTTGATGTGACTTGACATACTTTATTCCCAACCTTTTTGCTAAACTTTCACAATCCCATGTTGATAGTAATTAACCGGGTAAAGGTAGTTAAAGCTGCAAAAAGACTTTCCTTGTAATCAGTGAAAAAGTGTTGTAAGTACTTTTTCACCGAGCCTCTTCAGATTCAACTTCAGGTAAGATCTTCTCTGAGCTCTGCTTCTGAGATGATCTTCTTCCTCAGTCTTCAGTCTTTGACCTTCGTCTGAACGTCTTCAGTGTTGGTTGATTCTGAATCTGAAGTGAAGCTTCAGTGAGCTATATCCTGAATGACTTCAGAATCCTGAGCAAGCTTTCTTTACTGAGCTTCAACTATTTTGAACAAATTATACTTAGTCGATTTTCGACCTAACATATGACATGAAGATCTTTTATTTGATGAATACTCTTTTTGAATCTTTTCTTCTTTGTCTCGAATCTTCAATCTTTTGTCCTTTGAAGCTTTGATCTTTGTCACATCGTCTTGAACACTTTTGAGAGTAAACATTTCAATAAGGTTTTGGAAAGTCTCTTATGAAGTAATCGTGCTCCTCATTAATCCATGAGTAATCACAGTCTCTTTGATTCTTGAAGCTGAATGATAGTATCTCTGAAAGCAATTGAAACAACCAAACACAAACTTTTCTCCTTGTCCTTATCAATCATTCTAATTTCTTCTCCTAATCAATAATCAATCATACTATTTTCTCCCCCTCATAATGACAAAGTTGGGAACCAATGTCATTATACAAACATTGATTGATTTGCTTGTTTGAAAGAAATAATCATGACTAAGATCTAGACATTATGCTCATGGAGAATTATCAACCATCAAAACATCAATCTAACCATATAATCCAACCCAATTGTTCCTATGGATGACTAAAATGTGAGATTGAAGTTGTTGGGATAAACATTGTATCATGGTGTTGGTGTTTTATGTGTTCGGGTGATGAGAAAAGAAACCGGATAAGAAAGATCCGTTTGCATTCAAAAATCGAAAGGATTAATGAAATGACCGAAAGAAATGTATATCAGTTATCGGATTTCGTATGTATCATTGAGAAAAGCACAAAGCAAACCTCTAACATAGTTCGGTCTTTTGGCTTTTCAACCTCAAGAATGCTTCAAAGAATGTAAACCATGGTCAGTGTCACCTAAGCGTTCGATAACCATGTTCTACTATCCTTAAAGACTTTTAGGGAAAAAATCCAAGGTCACAATAGACTTCTTGTTAACTCATTAATTACATAAATGCAATTATGAGACCTACGTTCAAAGCTGGAAATGATGTTAGCAATGGTAGGATTTCCATTTGATCATCGTGAAATATCAATTAAGATATCACTACAAATGTTCCGGCTATATCACAAAGATAAGCATGTATATCACAAAGATGTGACGCAAATGTGTCCTAAAGAATGAATAACGATCAAATTAATGATCAATCATGAAAGCTCTAGACACAAAGTGATCAAATGAAGTTGGGGGCTGGAGCAGAGTGCCACCCTTTTTCAATATTAACGTCTTCCAACTGAAGAGTCAATAGAAATGAGAAAATCTCCGTGAGAAGTAAAACAAGCATTTGTTAAGAAATACTTGAGTGGTTAGGTAAAGATGTGCATCGCTTCATTGGGTCCATGCAGGCTTCTTCAATCCGATAGAAATGTGTTTTACCCGGCGATTTGAGCATTTTTAGGAAAGGGTATCAATTCTTTTAACACTTTTCTCACAACATTATCACCATAACCTCTCACTTTTCGACTTTACTCCCTCCAACTTAGTTGCACTAATTCATCATCTCTCAAAATACCCTCACTATCTAATGAAAGAAGTGAATACTCCGGGGTTAAAACTCTTCGGCAATGATGAAATTCATGGATTAGAATTTTGAGAAAAACCTAGTCGCTCATGTGCAAACTAAACACCGAACTTCTTTTGAAATAAATGTTTTAAAAAAAATCATCAAATGTGAAAGAAAATGTTTAAAACACATTTGAAGTTTGAAAGAGATTTGAAATCACAAACTCCCCCTTAATCTATGCAAAGATAGATCAAAAAGATTTTCATAGAAAAGGTGGAGAAAAAATGATTTGTGTGAAATCAAAACAAATTTTATGAAAAATGAACTCAATCAATTGTTCAAGATGAGACAACTCAGGAGTACACAAAGGCGTTCAATCATTTGCTTCTCATATTCAACAATTGAGAGTTTTTGAAACAGGTGTAACAAAATTGCAATTTACATCTTGTATTACACATTATATATTTATATAAGACTACTTGGAAGTACACAAAGGCGTTCAATTCCACGTTATCTTATATCAATTTTATATGTATAACAACATGAATTAATTTCAACTTTGAAGCATAAAAAATTTTTCTTTTTTTTTAAGACCGAGTTGCATACAGAGTATATACAAGCCATTTTGAAAAAAAAACACAAATAAGTACGGGTTATACACTGAGTGTGCATAAGCCACTTTAAAGTATAAATAATTCAATGAAGAACGGGTTGCATACTGAGTATATGCAAACCACTTTGAAAAAAAAAACAAAATTAAGAAAATCTTTTTGTTATTTTTCAAAATTTTATTTTTGTATTTGATTTTTGATTTTTCATTTTTTTTGAAAAATGAATCAAGAATTCCTTCCATGGTAAAGTGAATCAAGGATCAAGATTTAGCATACCAAGTTTAGAGATTAAGAATTTAAACCTCTTTTAGTCCAGTGGTTTTGTGAACAAATCAGCGAGTTGGTGGTCAGTTCCCACGAAATAGAGTTTGATGTCACCTTTCTCAACATGATCTTTGAGAAAATGATATCTCACATCAATGTGCTTTGAACGTGAGTGGTTGACTGAGTTGACAGCAATTGCAATGGCACTTTGAGAATCACAATAGATAGGGACACGATCATATTTCAGACCATAGTCGGTAAGTTGTGTTTTCATCCATAACACTTGAGCACAACAACTAGCAGCAGCCACATATTCAGCTTCTGCTGTTGACAGTGATACGCAATTTTGCTTCTTGGATGACCAACTTACAATCTTATCCCCTAAGAATTGTAAAGTACCAGATGTGCTCTTGCGATCAAGCTTACAACCTGCATGATTTGCATCTGAATAGGCAGTTAAATTGAATCCAGTATCCCTTGGATACCAGAGACCAAGATTGGGTGTACCCTTCAGATAACGAAAAATTCGTTTCACAGGTTGGTAATGTAAATCAGTCGGAGCGGCTTGATACCTAGCACACATACATGTTGCAAACATTATATCTGGGCGAGATGCTGTAAGATACAACAACGAACCAATCATGCTTCTATACCTCTTTTGGTCAAATGGTTTGTTAGGTCCAGTTTAAGCTAAACTGGAGCTCTCCAGTGACATCTGGAGAGCATGAGGAATTGTCCGAAATATTAGAAGTCCAGTTGCATTGTACAGGTTCAGCAACTGATGACTTCCTCCAGTTGAGATCAGAAGACTAGAATCTGAAGACCTTCCAGTTGAAGTCAAAGACAACAAATGGAAGATAGAGATTGGCAATGGCAGCGAAGCCCAGTTGACAATCTACCAGATCAATCAACTGGAGAATCCTCCAGTATAAATGCTCTTACAAAGCTTTACACTGATTACGAGGAGGACCTTTTTACTCTACATCCTTTTAACCGGACAATGATATTGTCTTTGGATAAAGATACAAAGATGTAGAGTGGTTGAATAAAGTAACCTTTTGTCTTACTTTATTTAACACACACGAAGGATTATTTAAACAATACTTTTGTGTGCTGTCAACCATATTTGTACATCGAAGTTGAGATCCCCATGCTCAATCTTCGACTATAAATAGAGGTCCTTGCACAAGCTGTTTCAACAACTTTGCAAATACATATATTCTGCAATATTGGTGAACTTGTGCAATATTCTCTCAATCGTAAAAAGGAACATTTCACAACTCTAAGTGTTTCGATTGTTAAGGAGAATTTCCAAGTTTAGATCAATTGTAATTCATGGGTTGTTAGGATATTTACATTCTTGTATTATCTTGGTTCCGCAACAACCTTGTATTTTATTTGAACAAGTAATAAATAAAATACACTTGAAAATTACATATTGTCTCACCAGTTTATATACTCGTCATTTATATTATTGCACTTATTTATATTCTGTAACTCCAGTTAACCTGGTACACGATCAATCTAAACTGGTCACTTCCAGATTAATTGATCGTGTTGCAAAGTTCACTCACCATCGACATAGAGGTGTCTTCAGCACCCATCTAGTAATAGTTGGGACTTACAAGTGGTATCAGAGCAGGCAGGTTGAATTGTTTCAATTCTATAACCTAGGTCTGCTTCGATGGCTGCTGAAGGTGAGAATGGTTCTGGTCCAAATGAATCTAATCCTAATATTGCTACTCCTTTAAATACTAACCCTCCTCCTCCTCCTACTCCTGGGGCTAACCACGTTCATGTACATTACTCCAACTCTCCTGTTCCCAAATTCGATGGGAATGGTGAGACATTTGGTACATGGAAGGCTAGAATGCTCTTGCATTTTGGTGGGATAGAGAGGTATATGTTGAAAATCCTTAAGGATGGACCATATATACCCATGTCCAGTGGTGTTAGCCCTCTTCTCGACCCCACTGGGAGAAGAGGCACCAGGGAAAAATCTGAGGAACATTGGTCAGATGAGGATCGCAGATTGGTTGATCTTGATACCAAACTGAAAAACATGATTCTTTCTGCTATACCTGAGGAACTAATCCCTACTCTTGTGCTGTTTCCAAGTGCAAAATCTATGTGGGATGAATTAGTTCTCCAGTTTGAAGGAGGAAATGACACCATTGTCACTAGAAAGGTTGCTCTCAACAAGAAGTATGAATCCTTCTTTGCTCGAGGTGCCTCCTTTGGTAAAGCCTCCTTTGAGTAAGAAAGTAGATAAGGAATCATACCATGCTCGAGGTGCCTGCTTCAAACCATAGAGAGCCTTGTCTAACCTGTAGACATGGTTTGGCTTCTTAGGATAAACAAAACCTTTAGGTTGCTCCACGTAAACTTCTTCTTTGAGTTCTCCATTCAAGAATGCTGTCTTCACATTCATTTGAAATACTGTGAAGTTTCTGAATGCGGTATAAGCTAAAAATATACGGATGGCCTCCATTCTTGCAACAGGAGAGAAAGTTTCGTCGAAATCCACACTAGGTTGTTTGCAGTAACCCTTTGCAACCAATCTAGCTTTGTTCTTTACTACAACTCCATTTTCATCCTTCTTGTTCTTGAAAATCCACTTGGTGTGAATTGGTTCTTCTTGCCTTGGATTTGGAACCAATCTCCATACCTTCAGTCTCTCAAACTGAGCTAATTCATCTTGCATTGCTTTAACCCACTCTGGATCACAAAGAGCTTCAGAGACGGTTTTGGGTTCAATGTTACTCAGTGAAAGTGCAACAAGACACTCATTGATTGTAGTACGGGTAGAAACACCAGCTTGTGGATCTTCGATGATTTGTTCTGTAGGATGATCTTTGCGTATACGTGACCACTTGTTGTCATGAGGAAGAGGATCTTGTTGATGAAGGTCAACATTATCATCATTAAATCCAGAGTTCTGTTGAGCAATGGAATCATAGCTTGGAAGAACTCTTTCCCCAAAATTTGGATGATCAAAATCCAGTGGTACATACACATTTGGAGTATTTGATGAATTTGTTGTTTGGGTGATTTGGGAAGGTTGTTCTTGATCATTCTTTTGAGAATAAATATCACGTGAAGATGATTCTTCTTGCTCTGTAGAATTTGAAGATGATTCATGATTGTTATCTGGAACTGATTAATTTGTTTGAATGGGGTTATTGTTCGGAATTGGTTCATTGATGACTTGAGGTTCCTTTTCTTGAATCGGTTTTGAGTTGTAGAATTCTTCGAAAAGAATATCTAGCTCTTCACTTGTTGGAGTTGGATATTTCTTGAATTTTGAAGCTAAGGTAGACGTCCTTGAGGAAACACTTGAAGTACTTGGATCACTGATTGTTGGTAGCAAACTTTCTTGTTCAAATATCATGCCAGACATCTAGTCAAACCAAACATTCATGGTTTCTTGAATCGTGTTTGTTCGACGATTAAAGATGCGATATGCAATCGATGTCTTTGAGTAACCAACAAAGTAACCTTCGTCACCTTTCCTTTCAAACTTTCCAACATTTTCCCGATCATTCACGGTATAACAGACACACCCAAAAATGTGGAAGTAATTGATGTTGGGTTTGCGTTTGTTAATAACCTCATAAGGAGTCTTCTCATGACGCTGATTGATGATGGACCGATTTTGAGTATGACAAGCTGTGTCAACAGCTTCAGCCCACATGTTTGATGGTAACTTGGAATAAGCAAGCATTGTTCTTGCTGCTTCCACCAGCGTACGGTTTCTCCTTTCAACAACACCATTTTGTTGCGGAGTACGAACAACAGAGAATTGGTGAGTAATGCCTTTTGATTTGCAAAATTCATTGAAGATGGCATTTTTGACTTCAGTACCATTATCTGAACGGATATAACGGACTGGAAGTTGAAGATTCACTTGAGTGGAAGTGATGAAATCGATCAGAATTTGAGTGGAAGATTCACTTGAGTGGAAGAAACTTGACCCAAGTGTATCTAGAATAATCATCAATGATAACCAGAATATATCTCTTCCCGTTTCTCCTTTGTACTTTCATAGGCCCACAAAGATCCATGTGAAGCAAATGAAGAGGTGCCAAAGTGTGTGGAATTTTCTTTGGTTTGTGAGAAGTCCTCTTGATCTTCCCAACTGCACAAGAAGGACAGACATGCTCACTTTCATATTTGTAGTCAGGCAAGCCTTCAACAAGTTGCTTGTTGACTAATGCATTGATGGTTTAATAATTCAAGTGAGAAAGCCTTCTGTGCCACAACCAAGAATTTTTCGATGTAGCTTTTGAAACAAGACATATATTATCAGTTGGTTGGTTATCATCAAGATTAACTGTGAAAAGATTGTCTTCACGATCTCCGCATAGGATATCAATTCCATCTAGTGTTTGGACTTTGCACAGAGATTGTCGAAAAAGAACTTGAAGATTGTTGTCACAAAACTGTCCAACACTGAACAAGTTATGACTCAGGCCTTCAACATAATGAACTTTCTTGATGACAATTCCGTTTCTTTCAATCTCTCCATAACCTAGATTTTATAGCGAAATTGTTGTTTCCGAAACGAACAGTTCCCATGAATCTTTCAACAAAATTCTTGAGCAATGATTTATTGCCAGTCATGTGTTTTGAACACCCAGAATTGAGTATCCATACACAGATGGTTATTTCCTGCAAACAAAATTTAACCGACTTTAGGTACCCACTTAAAGACGGGTCCTTTGTGGTTAGTTAATACAGGCAGGGGGTATAACTTAGGATATGCATACAAACATGCTTTCATGTCAACATACTTGTTAACAAGCACATTATCAACAAGCACATTTGGATTAAACAATCGAATATTAATGCATGAATCAAAAGTAACATGTTTATCAGCATTCACACCATGCACATGAAAACAAGAATTAACATTGTTTACAACATCACAAGGCCTAGCCTTGGCACCATTAACATTGTTTAACATAGAGGACTTAAAAGATAAATTGTTTGACTCAACAGAAACATGCTTCTTCTTTCTACCATCTTTTCTTCTTCGCCTTTTCTTCTTTTTATCAACATTAGTGATCTTAGGTACTTATGACTTAGCTACCCATTTAGACTCACTAATCAAACTCTTTCCACCTGTTGGATTGGCATTAAGAAGATTAGAATGAGAGTTTTGAAGCATTTTTATCTTTTTAGACTCTTTTGGAGGTGCGGAAACTTCTTGTTTCTTAGGTTTATCATGAGATCACCAGCCATATCTATCCCTATATCTAGTTGCATTATTTGAAGCATCCCTAGTTAGCAAAACTGAGCTAGACTTAGACACTTTAGAATTTGAACTAGAATGAGGTCTAGACAAAGAAACATTTGAATTGATTTCTAGAAGTTTCACTTTGTTGTATTTTATTTTGGGATTGGTCTCATCTTGCTTGGTTTTAACATGCTTTTCTGGAGTAGGACACTTTGTTTTTTAACTTATTGATTCTTGGTTTGGTGGCAGTCTTTGGTTCAGTCTTGATGGGTTTGGAAGTAACCCGTTTCTTTGAATAATATGAAGTTGGAGCTTTGAAAAACGATTTTGGAGATTCCTTTTTTGATTCAACTTTGATTTTGGTAGATTCAATCATTTTCTCAGTTTCAGAATCAAAAACATATTCTCCCTCCATGAATTTATCAAAATCAGATTTGTTGAATGATGAAATCGGAGAAAATTTTGAAAAATCAAGAGTTTTGTTTTCCAACTTCACACTATTGATTGTCTCAGGAATAAAATCAACTTGAACTAATGCTTCTTTGGTTTCACAAGAAAATTGAGTAGAAGTATCAACACCTATACTAGCACAAGGCTTAGGGTGAACAACTAACTCTTCAGGAAACTCACAAGTGAAAAATCTAACATAGTACCATATCAAAACTAAACTATGCGCAAGTTCGTCATTTGATAAATCAGATTGCACATAATCATCAGCTATTGCAGTAGCATTATTTCGACATGAATACTCAAAAGAATCAGTCAAGGTTTGGGTGGAGGAACCAGTAGATGAAATACATGTAGTCTGAGTTGAATGGTCTACCAAGAGACTGAAATCAGTTTGTGTAGAAACATTCACACAAACTTTCTTGATATCAACAACAATTGATTCATTCTTTGAATTTGGACTTTGAGACTTTAGATTATTGATAAAGTTTTGTTGAGATTCCACCTTTTGTTGTAAACCTTCTATTTTCTTTTCCAAAATTGTGGATAGAACATACACTTTAGTTGGTTTAGGTGGGGAAACGACAGACTCTTGGTTTTGAAAACTAGATGCAATCTCTTCCAATTCAAAAATTGAAGACTTTTTCATTTCGTAAGAAGTGTTGATGGCATCATAGTTAACCAAAAATTTATTGTTTTGAATTTTCTCAACTTTATCAGTCTCAAATTCATCATCCAATGGACGTATGAATTGTTGAACCATACCAAGTCTCAAAAACTGTTCCTCATACAAGGGTTCGATTTTTTCTTTGGCTTTTTGCAATGGAGTGATATTTTCAAATCCCAACCCAAGAAGAAGTTCTGATCTATCAATCTTTGACTTATTGAAATAGGCAGTGAAATCCAAAAGAAGGTTTTGTTCAACTTTGTACAACTTTTCTTGATACAAAAGTATATTCTTTTTATGTTCCTCAATTTGTTTTCCAAAATTTTCAATCTCGATGCCTTTTAAAAAACAGTTATGATTTAAATCAGAAACTTTTCTTTCAAGTTCAATTGTTTTTGGTGTAGCTTCTTGAAGCTTTTTATTCAGAATATCAACATCCATTTGTCTCGCATTTGCACGAAGCCATTCATTTGTCTGTTGAATTTCAAGATCTTGATTGGCCTTTTCAAGATCAAGAATGGTTTTTTCTAAATTATGACACTTTTCCAATAACTTAGAGTCAGGAGACGCATTCATTTCACATTCTTTGACCAACATTTTTTCTTTATAGTTTTGAAATTCTTGTTTCATAGCATCATACTCAAAAAGAAGTTTAGAGTTTTCTTCAAGAAGTTTTGTGTATTCCCTTTTTGAAAATACAATGCTATTTTTCAATTTCTTGTTTTTGTTGGCTAAAGAAGTGTAATAATTTGTCAGGTTTGATAGGGCAATTCTACAAGACTCTCTATCCTTAATTGATGAAAAAGTAGAGTCGAGATTTACCTCATCATCGGGATATTCCTCGTTAGTGTTGTCAGCCTCCAGCATCTTATCTTTAACATACATTAGCAGACAGATCTTCATCTTCATCATCAGTAAGCAAGAGCCACTTGTCATCTTCAGCAATCAAGGCTTGACCGGCTTCAACTTGTTTTGCCAGAAGCATCTTCTGCTTGTAGTATGCATAATCCTTTTTGCGAGGCTGTTTGCAATCCACAGCAAAATGACCAGGAAATCCACAGTTGTAACACTTTTTGTCAGATGTCTTCTCTTTCTCCAGGATTTGTTTCTCATTTTCTGCTTTCTTGTCTCTTTTCTTGGAGACAGTTGTTTCACCTTGTTCAAAACTCTTGTGATGATATTGTTCCTTCTTTGGAAATGCACTTGTTGATGAAGTTCGAAGATTGTTGTTAGTTGGCCTCGCTTTGAAATATTTCTTCTTGAAATGCTTGGTAACAGCGGCAAGAGCTTGGTAGAATTCATCAGGAACACCATCTCTTGGAGCCAAGTAATCTTCTCCTTCCTCATCAGATGAAGAAACAATAGTCATTTGTCTTTTAAGAGCCTCAAAAACCTTTCGTTCAACAACCAATGCCAAAGGATCAGTAGATACAACTTCTGGCACTTTGTTGAATGAATTTTTGCTTAGAACTTTGCTCTCATTCAACTTGAAAGATTCATAAAGAGTATGAATGGTGAATTTGGTCAGATCTTGATGTTGCTTGATTTGGGTTCCATAATCTTCCCATTCGGAACCAAGTGCTTTGATAAACTTGATGTTCAACTCAATCTCATCTTTCTTGACCTTGTTCTTTCTCAGTTCATTGATCACATTGCAAAATCTGTAGTAGACGGACTCAAGAGATTCATTTGGAGATTTCTGAAAATTGTCAAATTCGGTTAAGACATTTGTCAGTCGAATTGTTGAAGTTACATCAGAACCTTCCATTTGTCTAGCAACTTCATCCCAAATCTCCTTTGCTGTGTCGTAAGAATCAACTGAGCCATAGATCTCATCAGGAAGTGCTTCGTACAAGCATGATCTAGCTCTGTTGTCAGCAGCAGTACGATTTCTTTGTTCGGCGTTCAAAAGATCAGGAGTCAAAATAGTACGGGTAGTAGGATGACGATGCATAGCAAGTCCATTGATGATTGAGTCCTTAAGCATGTGACCATTTGTCTGACGTTCAATGTAATCCATGAACCTTTTCTTCCAAAGTCCATAATTACCACGGTAAAGAACTGGTGGTCTTGTATCAGTACCCAGAGACAATGCTTCACGAGTAGTCATTTGAATTTGATTTGAATTGAGAATTGAATTGTTTTTGAAGAAATTAGAAAATTATGAAACGATCTAATTTGGAATGAAATGTAACGATCTGAATTTGAAAAGAAAAAAAAAACGATTTGATTTGGTGTAAGTATGAAACGATCTGAATTGGAGTGAAAATGAAACGATCTAAATTGAATGAAAAATGAAACGATTTGCTTTGGAGTAAGAATGAGACGATCTAATCTAGGATTAAAACGAAACGATCTGAACTAGGATTAAAATGAAACGATCTATTTTGAAGTAAGAATGAAACGATCTGATCGTAAAACGATTTTCAGTAGAAGGAAAAATTCTAAGTATTCTGAAATGATTTGGGCAGAGTTTTGGTATGAACTGGAATGTAATGAATTGAGCAAAATCAATCACGAAGATCAGTTACCCAAAAGTAGTATGATTTCCAAACACAACTCTCCAGGAATTACTTCAAACCAAAAAAATTCAGTTGATACTTGAAACGATCTAAAAGAGATCGTTCTAGTTTCTAAGAGAACTGAAACGATCTAAAAGAGATCGTTTTGGATTCTCTTCAGAATTTTTTTTTTTTTTTAATAACTTGTTTATCTTTCAAGAATTGAATTGACCAAAACCAATCCAAAGGATCAGTTAGCCACAATCAACTTTTATCTCACCAACCACACTTGTCAAAATGATCAAAATTTGAATCGTTTGACACTCCACAATACTGATATGAAAGTATGAAGAAAAGAAAAACTGAAACGATCTAATTAAGATCGTTTTAGCTTTACACAGTCGTCTTCAACCTCTGAACATGAACAACTCCATTGACGATATTTAAAACTTCAATATCTTTTGATTTTCTGAGAATTTGAACATGAAACCACTTGCAAACAGTTTGTTTTCACCTCAGCAATGATCCAATTAATAAAACTTAGCTTATAACACAACAGAATCAAATCCCAAATTTTAGCGCCAAAAAACTCAAAATCTGAACTTTTGATCCAGATTGAATTAGAACATGAAACTTGAGAGGATTATGTTATTAACTATGAGGAATCGAACGGTGAACAAACATCTGTGATTTTATGTGATTTTAGAGGTTAATTTCTGGATTTTCAGTGAGAAAAAAAAACGACGAACAGAAACAGAAAACAAACAGAATTAAAGGTGATTTGTGATGAGATGTGATTGAATTCAGTTATGGATCGAGATCAGAACGATGTTTTGCTCTGATACCAAATGTAATCAACACGATTTTATCAACCGAATTCACATCAACAATGGTGTTTGGTTAGTGTGTGTGTTCTTGGTGTTTGTGTGTGTATTGAGAGAGAATTGTAATCAAGAGTGTAATATTCAGGTGTAATGGTTGTTAATATATTAAAAGTTATAATTTCTAAGGAATTGAGGGCTATTTATAGTCTAAACTATCTAACTATGCTAATTAACACTATTAGCCCCTCAATCTTAGAAATTATCAACTCATGACTTAACAACAAATAAGTCCATAACTAAAAATACAATGTATCACTATTTTTGGATTTCTAACATGCTCCCAGTTTGGGTCTTTGGTATCCCAAAGGCTCAGGCTTAGATCTAATGGGTTATTCAGATTCAGATCATGTAGGTTGTCAGATAGACAGGAAATCCACTACTGGTGGATGTCATTTCCTTGGTGGCAAACTGGTGAGCTGGACCAATAAGAAGCAAACATCTGTCTCTCTATCCACTGCTGAAGCAGAATATGTGTTCGCAGCTAGTTGTTGTGCTCAGATATTCTCGATGAAGAATCAGTTGCTTGATTATGGTGTTAAGTATTCAAAGACCCCTATTTTCTGTGATAATACTAGTACCATTGCTATCTCAAACAATCCAGTCATGCATTCCAAGACGAATCACATTGATGTCAGGTATCATTTCATTCGTGATCATGTTATGAAAAATGATGTTGAAATCCACTTCATCCCCACTGACAAACAACTCGCTGACATATTTACAAAACCTTTGGATGAGAAAACTTTTCAATATCTTGTCAGTGAGTTGGGAATGCTGAACCCTTAATCTGGAACCTTGTTATGAACGCCTTTATGACACTGGCAGGGTTCTTTGATTCCAGATTTATAAATCTATACCAGTAAAGCTATCAAACGCCTTTGTGATACTATCTTTACACTGATAGATTTATGGATCACCATTCCAGGGGGAAAGACTCAGACCACATTTTTTTTTATCTAAGTTTCAGGGAGAATTTATTAATTTATTTTCTCACTAGACAAATTTTTTCTGGAAAATGTTTCTAGTACCTTGTAAATGTGTCCCTCTCATTAATACTGGATAAGTTGACGTGCATGTTTGAAGTGACTTCAGTCATTTTGTAAATGTGTCTCTCTCATTGGTCTATATTAGTTGATGTACGTGTTTGAGGATTACAGGAATGGTCTAATTTGGGTATGTACTGGAGTGTCCCTCAGGGTACCATCAGTGCATATTCTACTGGCCTAATCCACCAGTGAAACTGGAATGTCCAGTCAACCTCCAGATGCATTGAAATGAGTCTTGGTGTGTCAAGTCATAATATTTTAATACTTGATGCTAGTGCGTGCCATCCATACAAACTTTTTATCTGGACAGTTACTGTTCACCTTACGTGGCATGACTTTTTCAACTTAAAATGATGGTTTTGTTACCTTGGGAAGACAAAAAGTGCAAATTGGTAATTTTTGTGGGCTGTCAACCGTCATACATTTATGTGTGATGGGAAACATTAAATGCGGATGCCAAAACCGATCAAAACTGTTTTGAAAATTTTCAAACTTACCGTTTTGAATTCCATTTTCTCTTTCCTCTATAAATACCGATACTAATCTCACTTTTCAGTTTTATCTCGAAAATCATTTAGTCCCAAAATCTTCAAATTCTTTCATTTATTTCCTTCTTCATTTACTCTCCAATCACCATCATCTCTCTTCTTAAATATTTTCCTTATCAATTCTAAATTCTTTCAATTTCATCATCATAAATCTCAATGGCTCCCAAACCATCTCCTAAAAATCTTCAAGCTACTAATTATGCTCCCGTAGACACTGTTAAAAAGGCAAATCACATCTCTCTCACTTCCGACGCCATCAGAATCAACATGAATAACTGGATGGCTAAACTCTCAACCAATCATTTGGCAACATCCATTATTGGCAGGTTAAATACCTTCTTCTTGAGCAGTCCTTTATATAGTGCCCTAACCTTGAATGTGGGCAAGATGTACCATGACTATTTATGTGAGTTTTGGTACACTGTCGTGTATGTAGAAAGTGATGAATCCATCCACTAGACACTTAAACAAGGCACTAAGAAGTTCACTATTACTGTTGATTCTCTCAGAGATTCCCTGAGAATGAACTATTTTGATGAGAATGAGATGCCTATTGAAATTCCTTCTGGCATCAATACCAGGGAAGTGTGCAGGTAGATGGGGCACACTAAAATTGTAGATGAGAATTGTCAGCTGCTCAGGAAGGGCACTATTTATATGAGCAGGCTTACTGATTCTTGGAGATACTTCTTCACACATCTTGTTGAATGCTTGGGTGGCAATTCTGGAGGCTTAGAACAGATAAATCAAACGCAGCTCCATATTGCCTATTGTTTTTAGCATGGGTATAGGGTGGATTTTGCCCAGATATTCTTTAATGATTTGGTGCACAGGTTGAAGGTTAAGAGCAGGAAAGCCTTCATTCCCTTTATTCGATTTTTGTCTATTATATTCAGAAGGGCTTTGAAAAATGAGTATACTGTAAATACAACTCATTTTTCATTATGTGAATATCTGAGGAATCTCAATCAATTGACCTCATCTCCTACTGAGGTTGACATTCCATCGATGATGATGTACCAATTCAGAATACAAGAAGAAGAAGCCAATGCATCATCACCAGATGAAGAGGCTGCAGGTGAGCCTCAAAACAATGAAGAATCCGTTGAAGTTGTTGCTGCTGAAAGGGTGCTACCCATTACTCAAGTAGCCCCTAATCCCACTAGACCAAGGAATAAAACTCGTCGTCTTAGGAGAGATAGAGTTTTGGTCTCATCTCTTCCAGACTCTTCTCAACAGGATTCTGAAGATATTGATCAGCAAATTCCACAAGCAACCACTTCCAGAGTCCTTGTAGAAAGAAGTGGTGAAGAAGAAAGAGGGTCAGGCTCACCTCTAATTATACCAGTCTCAACTTTTGGAAGTGGGGACATCATGACTGCTGATGGGTCGTTAATTGTTGAAGGAGTTGAGGGGGAACAAGCTGAGCAGGTTGAAAAAGAGAATCTGGAGAAAGGTGCTGAGATTGACTTGAATAGATTGGTTGAAAATGTACAAGTAGAGGACCAAGCAGGTGGAACCGGCCCAGATTGGGATATGGTTGCTTCTCCACTGTCTGAAGACAATGATTTTTTGATGTAAACATGAGTTTTCTGGGAGAAGAAGAAGTTAATCGCACTATCCATTCTGTCTCCTAGTCAATTCTTTCAGAAATGCCTCCTCCACCTCCAGAAAATACAACAACACCAACAATTTCTGAATCACCTTCTGCACCAGAGAGTCAACCACTTCAAACTTCTGAACCACTGGTAGTCACCCAATCAGCTGAAAATATCACAAGGGTGTTGCCAGTATCTTTTATCACCAGAATCACCAATACTTCCAGTGGTCTTTCCTCTTCTTCTTCAACCGAGATCCAAGGCCTTTTTAATATGGTGGCGGACCTGGAGAGATCACTCCAGTCTTCTTCTCAAGTTATTTCTGATTTTAAATCTCTAATTTACAATAATCTTAAGTCAGAAATGAACATGTTTGCTGGTAATGAGAAGATGGTCTTTGAGAAGCTATATGAACTTGTTGTGGCAACAAATAAAAACACTGAATTTATACAAGTTGCAGTCTAGGGATTAAAGGAGGATATGGTGACATCTGTTCAAACTGCCATCAAAGTCGAAGGTTTTCAACCTTTGGCGACTCTGACTGGTGAGGTTTAGAATTTGACCACCAGAATAAGCTCTCTGGAAAGCAGGCCAACTCTTGAGAAGAACTCTGTTGTCAGCACCCTCAGTGATGAAGTTGTTAGAATATTTAGGGGGGATATGTTGAAGGAAATAACTGAAAAAGTTTTTGAAACACTCCTCATAAATCTTCGTGATGGGTTGCTGCCTGAAGTAATGAAGATGATTGACAACCAGTTACCTCGCCACTTTCCCCAGGACCTTGAGATTATCAAAAAGGAAGTGATGCAGTTGAGGAAAACCGTGAACAATATTGCTCCAGTGTCTAGTAGAACCTTTGATTCTTCTGACAGACATAAGTTGGACCAGGTGTGGAATCATCTTCAGTCTGGAGATGCTTCCAAGGGGGAAAGTTCTGGAAAAGAAAGTGCTGGTGATCTTCAAAAGAAAGTTGAAATGTGGAAGAAGATTGTTGGAACAAATGTCACTGTTACTGACGCCAGTGGTCAGGTTGAAGAAGAGGCTGTTGGTACTGATGCGGTGAGCCAATGTTTGTAAAAGAAAGTCTGAATTTTCGACGGAAGCCGGCTCGAAATATTTGATCTTAGGTGCATTTTCCTCAGGAATCTTATTGTTTAGGTACGACCGGATAACTACCGATATCCATTGACGTTGAGAAGTGCATTGATTGACTAGTTGAAAACACCAATAACGGGTAGCTAAAGAATAACAGCCTCACATTTAAGGCCCTTTCAGGTAGTTTTCTTTGTAAGTTAGCGGGGATTTACCTATTCGTCAAGAGTGGACTGAAGGAGGGAAAGAGAATGAACTAGAACAAAGCAGATTTTTTTTCATTCCAGCACTACAAGCATTTTGTTACATGGGAGTACATCCAAGAATTTCGAGACATCCCAACCACAATGAAAAAGATCAAGAGAAAGCATGTGGTGTCTGGTGAAGTAACAGGAGAAGCAGAAGAAGAATATGTATCTGCTGATGAGGCCAAGGCAAAAAGACTGGAGCAAGAGTGCATCATGATTGAAATTTTCAAGAAAAATATAAAGGATGACTTAATTGCTCACAAGTTAGATATGGCCGGGCATGGGACTCTAGATTCTTATAACGCTGGCAGGTTGGGCGTTCAAATTGAAGTTTTTAAAAAGATGAAGGATGATCCCAAGCTTAAGAAATGTCTGGATGCCTTGGATGATGTCTATATTCGATCCATGTATGCTCAAGATGAATAAGTTTATGATTCTGAAATTTATGGTGTAAGCATACTGGATCTCATTGCCCAGAGAAAAGAAGAATTGAAAGATCTCCAGAATCAAGGAGTAATGCTACTACTCTGGAGAATGAATATAGAAAGAAGATCAAAGGTTTGCCCAAGGCACCAGCCAGAAAATCAAAAGCTGCCAGAGATGCAGATCTTAGCACCTTCATTCCCTTGAACACTTAAGAAAGAATTAACAAAGCAAAATTTCAACAAGCTACTAAGCAAAGAAAGGTGTCCAGGGAAGTTGATATGGTAAAGAAGGCTCAGACAAAAGAAAAGTACGAGCATTTGTCAAAATTCAGAGCTGATGTCCGACCAATACTGGGTGCTGAGATCCATCTAGCAGAAAATCATGATAATTTCTCAAAGTTCCATGTCAAACTCTTCAGATAAGGGAACTTTACTGATGAAAGAAAAGATACGTCAATCAAGGCATTTAGATGGTCAGAACTTAGAGAGATTGGCCTTTCCTACAAAGGTAAAGATGTTTTATGAAGAGGATTGGCAAGGAATGGATGAGGAAGGAACTGATGGAGACGGAGCTGGCTTAAGGACTACACTAAGTTCATCATCATCTCTAGGTTCAAAGAGGAAGGCCACAGAAGAGCCATCTGGGCATGCTGAAAAGAGAAGGGCCTGAATCTGATATTGTACTTGTATTTATTTTTATGTTGATAAAATTGTAACTTTCCATCAGTTCATGTGTGTAAATAGAAGTTCCAATTCTTATTTTTTTACATGTACTTATCCAGATTAAGTCTAGAAATTAAATTGTATAAACTGGAAACACTGATGATCTATAAAGAAGCTCTCCAGTAATTCAAATTAGACTTTGTCAAATTTTCAAGAATTTTTCAAGCACAAACTTGTATAGATAAAAGCTTGAAAATCCTTGCATAATTTCTAAACAAATAAGGGGAATTTGTTAGGTCCAGATTTACTGGACTCGCTCCAGACATGACTACTGGAGCCTTCTAAAGATTTGTCCAGAAATTATGTGAAGATCAGTGAACAACTTACTTGTATAGGAATCTGGATTCCACCAGATCTGTTCACTGGACTTCACTACAATCAAGATCTTTCCACTGAAGTCGAAGATTGAAGTCTGCAGAAAGAAGTCTGACAAATAGCGGAGCTCACTGGCAGACTTACCAGATCTCCTGACTGGAGTCCTTGACAGTGTTCTAGACCTTACAAGTCTGAACACTGATTACGTGGAATTGACTTTATACCTTTACATGCTTTTACCCGGACAATCCATTTGTCCTTTGTTAAAAGCTTTACACGCATGTAAAGGTGGTTGGTTAATTAGAAGACAAGTCACTATTAAGTGACTTTATTCTTGTACTTTAATCAATGCATTAAGGAATTAAAGTAATTTCCTTAAATGCATATAACCATATTTGTACGGCAAAAAGAATATTATATTTGTTCTTTTTTCCTATAAATACCAAGTCACTTCCCTCATCCAAATTACACTTTTGCAATTTGGTGCTGTTGCTCAAATACTCTCGATCTAAACATTTATACTTCACAATTTTAAGTATTTCGATCAAGGAGTTTATTTAGCAATATTAGATCACTTGTAATTCATAGGTTGTTTAGATACTTACTTTGTAATATCTTGTTTCGCAACAACCTTGTATTTTATTTAACATCAATAAATAAAATACACTTGAAAAACTACATTTTGTCTCACCACGCAACAACCTTGTATTCACTTCACTATATATATATACTCTTGCATTTATATTTATTGTAATACTAGTCCAATCTAGTGCTTACTTGACTTGTCGCATTCATACTAGACCTATCTAGTGCTTACTTGACTTGTTGTATTCTACACTTGTGAGTTAAACCATTAAGTGAGGGACTTTACACTTCTGATTGTGTATCCCATTCATAAGTACCATCTAGATTTTGGACAACAACGGCCCTGGACTCCATGAATGGTGAAGAACCTGGCTGTTGTGGAGTAGCAGGATATGTAATAATTGCTTGGGTCTTATTATTATTTGGAGGAGTAATACCGCCTTGATTGTAATTTTGATGACCATCAACGGTATTATCTATCCTTTTAGGTCGTTGACACTCTCTTGCAAAGTGACCAAATCCATCGCAATTGTAACATTTCACCTTGGATTTGTCAAAGCCTTTCGTGCCATTACCTATAGGTCTTCTAGTTCTCTGGGTGAATCTTCTGACCTTATTGGTAATCATAGCTAGCTGCCACTGTAGATCCATTTCTTCTAAATCATCAGGATCTATTTGATTGTAGTCCTCATCGATCAATGCAGGATCAGTTCCTTTCCTCCAATAAATGATTCATGAGCAGTACAAAAGCTGATTAAACACTCGTTCTACCTTCTGCAGAACTCATACTCATTGGCATAGAATGGAAAGATTGTGCATTGCTCTTGACATTCGAATTTGTATTGTCATAAGCAACACATCCAGCGAAATGTTCTGCATCTACTATTGGTGTAGCTTCAGCACTACTTAGAAATGCATTATTCCCTGAGCTAGTGCTTGCCAAGTGAACAGAATTGGCATAATATAGAGACGGATCTTGAGAAAAATCTTAGTGAGTATCCTTAATTTATCTCTTCATATCTCTGTTCTTAAGTTTGGATACTACCATTTCAAAATCCCACGAACTATTCCTTATCATCTTGTAGATGATGAACATAATCAGTCCATGTTTTAGGTAGTGAGTCCAAAAACTTATCAACTAACTCAGTATGAGGATAGAATCGAGTAATAATCTTATCAAGAGATTCTCCTTTCAATCCATTGAAGGCTTCATATTGGCGCTTCATAAGTTTGGTATGATTTTTCTTCAAAGTTGCATCACCCTCACAATATCTTTCGAGGGCGTCCCATAAGTCCTTTGAAATAGTGTGCTTCTTAAACAGATGCACACTTTCCTGAGGTAAGGCCATAGTAAGAGTGGACAATGTCTTTCCCTCAATAGCGTATCTCTTCCTTTCTTCAATTGGCATATCGGTATAAGTATATCTACCGATTACTCCATTCTTCTCATAAGTAGGCCAATCAAAACCTTGAGTTATCACTAGCTACATGTCCATGTCATTAAGACGAATGTAATCTTCAAAACGTCTTTTCCACATCCAATAGTTTTCCATACGGAAAAGCTTTGGAGGTGTATTTCTATGACCAACCTCATGACCGTGCATGATCATCTGGCTGATGAGTAGGGCATTTGGAGAATTCGCAGCAGCTGGTATGGTAGTCATTTCGAGTCTTTTATGAACAAATCACACGAAATAACAAGTAGGTCGTGTGGCATGAAGTCACACCAGGAGCACATTACACGAAGTGGCACACGAAGGACACTTGTCATGATCTAAAGCACGAAAAGCAATTCGCACTAAAGTGGCACGAAGTGGACACGAAGTCTGTTGGGTGACGTAAGCACGAACACGAAGATCACCTCGTGCTGACGAAAGCACAAGGTCACGTGAAGTAAAACACGAACTTAAAGATAATCACGAATTTCAAATTGATTTTGCAATCAATAGCAAATCAAACGATCTTACACTTTCTAGTAATCAACCTTAGGGCTCTGATACCACTTGTAAGTTCCTATGGTTGCGTGGATCGTAGTAAGACGTGATTCGTTATGTCAAGAGTGTGGAATCCTCTTGAGATACCTAGATTGCTATTGCCTTTTGTCGATTAACAAGTAATTAACCAACCTAAGGTGTTGCATGAAGTAGTGATTCGTGTAGAAGAGCACACGAACAACAATTCGACTTAAATTCGTAATTTGTAAAACGTTCATTAACCAAACGTTTACCTAATTTTGTAGATTAGGTGTGTATTTATACTAGTAGGGTATTGGTTCGTGTGGGCTTAGGCCTTAATCGAAGTAATTAAACCCGATTAATCAACCAACCGATCTGCCTCGTGCTGATGATGTCAGCACGAGGTTTATCCCTTTGGTTCTCGTTTGACTTTGTTTGACCTGTACATAACATCCAACCATCTTTTAAGTATTCTACAACACTTATAAACCTTTGTTCTATGTTCTTGTACCTGCAAAAGAATATATAACACACAAACACAATATAAAACATAAACATATATAATATTGAAGTTCAAACGTAATCATTAAATACCAACAAGAGTTCTTATTTATATGATTACAAACATAGTTCCCAAAACATAAATGATAATCAAATTTATGTTGCTATTGTCACACAAATATGCATCTACAGGTAGGCATAATCCATCATGTATATGCAGCAGCAAGAGGTCCCATGCACATAGAGTGTGTTTTAGTTACCTGAGAATACATGCTAAAATATATTAACATAAAGTTGATGAGTTCCATAAGTTTTATTTTGAAAATATAGATGCTCAAAATATCAGACTTTAGAGTGACCATTGCCTTACCGCAATGTCAGGTGGTTATGATACAATATAAAGTAAGGAGTATCATATTTTTTTTATATAAAACTATGGAGTATGAACCACAAGATTTCCAAGTGCGACCATTGTCTTTCCACAATGTCGTATAGCCATTTGATCAAACGCAATATATCAAATATAATGTAAGAGTAGATCCTGTATACATCAAGTTCTAAGCTCATGAACCGATACTAGACAAGTGTGTGTTTGTTTGCCTCTAAGTAGGTACCTTGTTCAGGGTACCCTAAGTTTTCTAGATATATATGCATCCGTTTATTTGGTTGGCATGACTAACCCGGATGGGGGTGCCTACCCCAATAGTACTATTCAATATACCCACGTTTATATTTCCTTAATTAATCGTTCATGATAGAGAGGACTTTGGGTGAACAGAGTAACTTAGAATCAACCATGTATACATTTCTAGTATTATTGTGTTCATCAAAAAAGTAAAGAGTTTGTATTTTACCCCAACGGTAAAACAAAGTGTAGTTACAAAATATATAATATAATATATAATTTTGTAAATATACATATAAGTAAATTACATATAATATGACTTTGCAAATATACATATAAGTATAACAAGTAGTTTTTATGCATGTATCTTAGTCCCCAAATAAGTGTATAAATAACTGAAAAGGGCAATATGGAAATTCACCTTAAAGTATAGCAAATTCAAGTAGTAGTACCGGTACACGCATTAATAAATTCACACGTGATTCAACGTTCAGGTTTAATCCAACCTTATAAGTGCGCTTAATCAAAAGGTATGATCAAAGATGATTTAATCAAGATTCACTGAAATTCCCAGCCTTCTATTCCAGCCTTGTAATTCCACTTTTAGACAACTTTGGATAAATTCATCGGTTGAAAATGTTGGTCTATTTGTTAGGAAACGACTATCAAAAAACCATATTGATCCGACGGTTCTATCTCCGGGAATCGTTTTTTTTTGTCTAGGCTGTTGTAATGAAAAATGGAATTTGAGTTGTTTTGGTATTTTTCTTCACAAAATCACTTATGGCTTATCAATGATTATGAACTGGATTTTACTTGTTGTGTGTGAATTTGTATGTGTTTATGTGTGTTAAGATTGTTCAAAGTTTGTATGTTATTTATATCACAAATTCAATGATTGTGGCTTCATAGTGGATCACGGATGAAGTTTATTAATCATCATAATGAAAGTTAGGCCACATAATTAATACAGAATGCATTTAGTAAACCAACTACATTCATTTTGTCAACTTTTTCTTTGTCTAGAATACTTTATATTAAATAATATATGTAATGTTTCTTTTTAATCATAAAAGGAGAAAGACAAAGTTTAAGATAGTTAGTACTGAACCATTGTATGCCGACACTAGCTAAAATATTATGACTGGCTAAGTGGTGAAATATTTAGGTATGTATCTAATATTATATATATATAGATATATTTTACGTAATATAAAATTAACTATGATGATAAATTTTAGTATTGTAACTAAGAGCATATAGTTAATAAATAATATATTAATATTATAAATATGCGAAGTAGTAGTTGAATTAGAAGATCTACTAAAGTTTAAGTTAATGAAATTTTCTTACTTGGATCTATTTATATATCATTTGAAATTTTCATAAAGCATGCTAAAATTAAATGTCATTTTATGTTGGAATTTTCTAGGCTACCAACCATTATACTTAGTATGGATCAACTGCATAGCTATTATGATATTACAAATAATAACATAAATATCTAGTTTTCTCAAAAATAATATTATCCATTCTTTTATTGTCAATCTTTATTATCACCTATTTATTTAGCTAGTTTAGTCTTGTATTATAACTTAAACACAAAGTGTTTCATATAAGCAATTATAATAATTGATCTTTGACAGTCCACATATTGCACAACTTGTATTATAATTAAGCTAGACAAAAAAATAAATAAGAAGGTAATCAACAAGAACAATAACAAGTTAAAATGTAACACATATAGGCAAGTATAATCATATGTACCATTGATTAAACGATGAATATTTGGTCGATATTACAAACTTGACTTACAAGAATACAAATGAACAAGGTAATTACTAAGTCTAGACACACTACAAACTTATACAATTACAAGAAAAGTGGCACACACTTTTTAAAGGCGACTAACATGCTTTCTATTTTGCGGTTGTGTTGCCTTTATAGAGGAGAATTAGGGCAACACAACCTTACACTGATAGTGACTCAATGGTGGTTGTCGGCGTTCCATTGGCTTGAAGTACTTGCAAACATGAGCCTTTGTCTTTTTTACCAAATCGAGTATGAAAGAGAGAACCCTTGAACTGGTCCCAACTATTGCCAGTTCATTGTTTTGTATTTTAGTGGCTGCAGCAGTGTTATCTTCTTTTTCTTCAAGTACCTTGTCAGCTAAGGCTTTGTTAACTGCCTCAGTGACAAGGTTCAGGATGGCAACATCTACTTTCAACCTCCATTGTTGCTGTTGGAGTTGCCTGTTGCTGAAGAAGTTGGGACAGCATATGCTTAATTTCCCCAACCTCTTGTGCTAACTTCTCTTGGCGCTTACTATCTTCCTCACTGAATGATGCTTAACGAGGAGGAATACTGGCCAATTGAGTTTCCAAGGCATTTATGGCCTTGGTGTTGCTTTCAACCTGGGAGATGAGAGGAGAAACCAGGTCAGCAACCTTCTTGACTTCAGCAGCAGCAGAGTCAATGCTGGTGGCTACTTTCTTCGCTGAGTAGCGAATACTGTTTCCAATTTTGCACAGTGATCGAGTGAAACCTCGGATGGCCTGCTGATCTCTTTTGATGACATTAGTGTAAGTGCGCAGCTTATCATGATCAGCAACCATCGAAACTGATTTTTCTTTAAGTGTCTCGATGCTGGCAGTGTTGTCATTCTACTTTTTATACCAGCTTTCTAATATCTTCACCAAGCTGTCATTTTCATGATTTTTGATTTGAACAACAAGTGTGGCAGCCTTGGTGAGATCATTTAGTTGGTTTTCCACCCTGGCCAGCCTATCAGAAGAGTGAGTGGCGTAAGAGATACCCAGCTCTTTGGCAGTTTGAGGTTCGATAGGCATGGCAGCAGATGAGCAGCCAGGAACACTTAGGAAGGAACAGGGCATGCTAAGGGAAAGCATAGTGTTCACTGGTTGCGTGGGTGGAGTTTGAGGTCTTGTAAGAAGAGTCAGCACCTCAGGTTCTTCAACATTTGATGTTGCATTAATATCAGGAGTTGTTTCTTCAATATTTTCACTGATGGCTGCTGCATTTTCATCACCAGCAGCAGCCTCTTCTCCAGCATCGACCTCCATATTAGTCGCTTCAAGTTCATCAGCCTAGTTGGAGGAATCCAGCTGGAATTCATCAGCCATAAAATCACCTAACTCCAGGTCACTCTCCTCATCAACAACACCAACATCAATACCAACACTTTCCACCAAGCTTTTTTATGCGACAACCTCAGCACCTTCACTTTCAATACCCATCCTTTCCTCCATTGAGAAATTTAAAGGGGTAGGGGAACCGGGTGCCTCAGCTTCAGTGTGTTGTGTCACTAAAGCATCATTGGCTGTAGACTTTGTTGTCTCTAGCATCACCTGTGATATGGCTGCTGACAACGACTCAGAGGGTTGAGAAGAAGAAGAGGGAAGTATTTGTGGGGTTGACTCAACTCTAATGGGTTGGGGTGGCCCTTGATCTTCACCAACCTCGCCTACAGAAGATTGAGGAGACTACTGATGGGCTAGCTGGGTTTCTACTGTCCTTGGTCAGTGAGAACTTCTTAACCTTAATGGGTTAACCCTTTGGTACTCGCTGCTGCTGTTTTGGGTCAGCAGCAGGAGGTTGTAACACCCCAACTAAGGTGGAACAATGAGATATACAGAAAGTCGAGTATTCAAAACAAAGGATTATAAATAACATTCACCATAGCTTTATTTGACAAAAAGAGTTTACAAATGTACAAGCATGTGAACCAATATCCAAGTACAAATGAGTCCACCATACTTGGATACTAAGTTCACGAAACAAATAAAAAGCACATAAAATAGTATACTACAATGATCAAGACGGATTCTATTGCCCATCACAAGGTTTGATCTTAGACTCCAAAGTGCAATGCAAACAATCATGATGCATATAATTCCTCAAAGCTTATGCTAATTCCTGAAAAACATGAAGAAAAAGTGTAAACTACGAAAACGTAGTTGGTTAGCACATAGGTTTTTAAGTAAATCTTGTTGCATAACCATTTTAAACACTTAGAAACATAATATTAGATATTAACATACCCAAACCATATGTACGAAAAAATTTTCATCTCCAAATATCAAGTTTTCCAAATACCATAATGTCATTTCAAGACTTGGAAAAATCCATGGTAATTGTAAAGTTCTCATTTAACAAATCATCTTGAGAGTAAAATGTATCCAACGATTAATCATATATCATACTAAAATTATTCGGTTATCAATATTTCAATATAACCAATTTCAATAACTTTCAAGATTCCATATAGGGTCCAATACCCAAACCATAGGTTCAAAGCATAATATCCATCCATATACAATATCAATATGATTTAGCCAAAGGCATAATAAGATGAGTTTGTGCTTGAGCCACTACTAACACCCTTTCACGTCCAAATCATGATAATAATAACTTGCCCCGATAGATTATGATATAAAGGCACATGCTGTCAATCATGTGCAATAATTAATAATAAAGGAGTCATGCCATGGAGACGACTAAATAATTAGATTAGAGCACCCCACGACCGACACCGTTGAAGGCGGCCATGTAGGCGGCCAAACAACCTGTCGCCGCTGATGTGAGTGAGGGGACGAATCCTAGTTGCGCAACTCTCTAACTACAGGCCTCAATGAGTTAATGGTAGTGTAGCGGGGACTAGACTTTGACAGTACTCAAGCTCATCATATAACATAGATCACATTGAACATACAACATATATTCCTTATCATAAACATCCTTTCAAAATATCATTTCATAAAAGAAAACAATTTTATTTATCATGCTTTTCACCGCGAAAGTAAAACATATAAAAGAGTTTGAAAGGGGGCTATGACTCACCTTGAAAGGGGGCTTTTCACCCCGCATATTATATTTTCTTATCCAAAATGGGTACTTCCCATCAATAGCTTTCTTGACCATATATCCATTATGTTCCTCCATCATATTTCAAGCCAAGACTATCCCTACGATAGGACTAATATACGTAAGTTCCTATCTTAAGCCATCACTTAGAAATGCCATTTTCATTATGTTGCTATCAATTGTGGGATCCAAGTATATTGGTAACACTCGCATCGTTTTGGTTGTAGAGATCGATGGTGTAAAAGGTCACTTTCATTACATGCGTAGTTATAAGTTGTTACATTTTCGGAAACTTGGATTCATTTGTGGTTTCACTTGATATATTAGGTTATCATATTGAAAAGCCATATTGAGTTATGTTATCCTTATTCATCATTTGTTGTGTAACCGATTTTAGTGCGAATTAGCATTTGTGATATCAATATATAGCTTGGTTAACATAATTACTTATGTCTATCTATAGATGCAGATTCAGTGTTACAATCGCAACATTGATTTGATTATCGTTTAAGTTTTGAGGAACTTGTTTGTAATCATTTAAATAAGAACTTGTGTTGATATTTAATGATTACGTTTGAACTTTAATATTATATCTGTTTATATTTTGTATTGTGTTTGTGTGTTATATATTGTTTTGCAGGTACAAGAACATAGAATCAAGGTTTATAAGTGTCGTAGAACACTTAAACGGTGATTGGATGTTATGTACAAGTCAAACAAAGTCAAACAAAGAACTAAAGGTCGTCCCTCGTGCTGACGTCATCAGTATGAAGGATGGACCTCGTGCTGACGTCAGCACGAGGTAGAACGATTAGTTATTGTTCGGGCCTAATTACGCAATTAAGGCCTAAGCCCACACGAACCCAATATCAATTAGTATAAATACAAGACCTAATCTACGGAATTAGGTTAATCGTTTTGGATAATTGACAAATTCTTGAGAGTTATTCACGAATTAACGATCTAAGGTTATTTGTTCCTTCGTGTGATCTCTTACACGAACCACAAGCCTTGTGCATCTCCTTGGGTTGGTTAATTGCTCATTAATCAACGAAAGGCAATCGTAATCTAGTTATCTCAAGAGGATTCCACACTCTTGACATAACGAATCACGTCTTATTACGATCTACGCAACAATAGGGCACCTTACAAGTGGTATCAGAGCCAGGTTGATTACCAAAAGGCTTAAGATCGTTTGATTGGCTATTGATTGCAATTTCGTTCGGAATTCGTGTTAATTCGCTTCTTCGTGCTCTCCTTCGTGTGTTACTTCGTGCTTACGTCAGCACGAGGTATACTTCGTGTTCGTGCTTACGTCATCCAGTAACTTCGTGTTTACTTCGTGCCACGTCTGCACGAACCGCTCTTCGTACCACATCAACACAAACTACCCTTCGTGACTTAGGTCGTGACGTGTGTACTTCGTGTTTCACTTCGTGTGTAGTGTGGTTCGTGTTTCACTTCGTGTGTAGTGTGGTTCGTGTTTTACTTCGTGCTTCGTGCCACGTGTACTTCGTCTCACACGAACTTAGTGTTATTTCGTTTAATTTGTTTTTCAAAAGATTCGAAATGACTACTTTACCAACTGCCGCAAACTCACCTAATGCCTTACTTATCAGCCAGATAATCATGCATGATCATGAGGTTGGTCGGGGTAATACACCTCCAAAGCTTTTCCGTATGGAGAATTATTGGATGTGGGAGAGACGTTTTGAAGACTACATTCGTCTCACTGACATGGAAATGTGGCTAGTAATAACTCAAGGTTTGGATTGGCCTTCATATGAGAAGAACGGAGTAATCAGTAGGTATACTTATGCTGATATGCCTATTGAAGAACGTAAAAGAGACGCTGTTGAAGGGAAGGCTTTGTCAACTGTAACTATGGCATTGCCTCAAGATAGTGTACATCTATTTAAAAAATACACTACTTCAAAGGATTTATGGGATGCTCTTGAAAGATATTGTGAGGGCGATGTAACTTTGAAGAAGAACCGTATCAAGCTTCTCAAGTGCCAATATGAAGCCTTTAATGGACTGAAAGGGGAATCTCTTGATGAGATTATTATTCGATTCAGTCATCTAACCACTGAATTGTCATACTTTGAAGTTGTTTATCCTCAAACTGAGCTAGTTGATAAGTTTCTGGATTCACTGCCTAAAACTTGGACTGATTATGTTCATCAACTTCAAGATGATCAGGAATACAGTACATAAGATTTTAAGAAGGTAGTCTCCAAGCTAAAGAACAGAGATAAGAAGAGAAGGATTAAGGACACTCACTCAGATTTTACACAAGATCCATCCTTATATCATGCTAAGCCTGTTCATTTAGCAAGTTCCAGCTCAGGAAATAATGCATTTCTAAGTGGTGCAGAAGCTACACCAATAGTAGATGCTGATGGTATTACCGGATATGTTGCTTATGACAATACCAATTCAAATGTTAAGAGCAATGCACAATCTTTCCATTCTATGACAATGAGTAGGAGTTCTGCAGAAGGAAGGTCTAAGAGGATTTGATAATACTGTTGCTGGTCATCAAAATTATAATCAAGGCGGTGTTACACCAAATAATCATAAGACGCAAGCGATGATTACATATCCTGTTACTCCACAGCAGCCAGTTTTGTCACCATTTTCGGAGTCAAAGGCTGTTGTTGTTCAAAATCTAGATGGTACTTATCAATGGGATACACAATCGGATGATACCTCGAATCATGCCTATATGGTAGAATTATATGATGAGGTAGCCGCAACGATTGATTATGCTGTGTACTCAAGTGAAGAATATGTGTAATGTTGCTGAGACAGTAAGATCTGAAAGTGAACAAATGACTGCAGTAAAAGCATTTGAAGAAAAGAAAGAGTCATCAAATCCTGTTGATGACATGCAGAGCATTGAAGAACAGATGAAGAACTTTAAGATACCTGAAGGTATGACAACTGAAGACTTCGTTGCATACATGGCAGACTGCAAGGCTGCAGATCAGAAGGTATCATGTTCTTTATCTTCTATAATTGATGTATGTAGAATGGTGTCAGATTTAAAACAAGAAATATTGAAACTAAAAGAAAATTCAACTACTTTAATTGATGAAAATGTTATCCGTGAAAAGGAAGGTAATGAGTCTAAAGATTCCGATTTACTTCTACAAGATCACCAACAAACTAAATTCGTTTTTAATCCAGATGAAGTAGTATACTATACTTTGAAAGACTGTGATACAGTTTTTTATAATAAAGAAGTATCTATAAATAGGATTGAACCTAAAACAATAATTGATAAAGTTTGGTGTGTAGAAAATAAAGAAGAATGGTTAGCCGAACAAATTCCATATAAGGATAGACATTATGCTCCTTTTAAACCAATAACAAATATGGAAGAAGCAATACAGACGCTTGATACCATAAATGAAATGAAGAAGTATGGTATACCAATCCCTGATATAGAGAATGGTCAATCTAGAAAACAACAAGTAAAGAAATGCTATACTTGTCGTGAGAAAGGCCATATAGCTATTGAATGTCCAAATAGGAAGGTCAAGAATTCTAAGAATGACAGTCAAGTCAAGTCAAGGGATGTTAATGATATTCCTAATACTAAAGGGAAGGGTAAACTAGTTGAACAAGTAGCTTCACCAAAGTTTATGAGTGCATATAAAAAGGATTATTATGAGGAGTATGCAAAGAGACATCCTGATAATAAAAATGCACAAAATTATGTTAAGTTACTTAGAAATGTTTCATATGGAGAGTCTATTGTTACAAATCAAAGGAAAAGTGTTAATAGGTCTAAGACTCCAAAATGACATGGACCTTCACAGAATACTATTTTTAGTAGTGGAAGTCCGAGTCGTTCTCGTACACCACAAAGGAGTAATTCACCTAGGAAGATGGCTCAACAAAATCGATCTCCTACTGTTAGAATTAATAGTTCGTCTAAATTCTATGATCGATTAGGGAGCCAACCTAGATTTAGTACTCTCTCACCAAGGAATTCACCTCCTAAGACTCGTTTCACCTCACCTAAGAAACAGTCGGTGACACCATTTTCATCCAAGGCTCCATTAAAGAGCGATGGATATTGGACCGAATTAATCATTAGAGATGAATTCGGCAAACCTAAACCTCAAAAGGTTGGGGTTCCCTTTAGAAACTAACCATCTTATTGTCTGGTGTGTAGGGAGAACCAAGGAAGCCTATTAGTCTTTGGTATGTTGATAGTGGATGCTCTCGGCACATGACAGGGGACAATAACGTTTTGTCCAATTATGAAGATGTAAATGGTTCGTACGTTAGTTTCGCAAGTCCCAAGGGCGGCAACATTTCGGGCCAAGGTGATGTTGTCAATGGGAAGATTACGCTAGAGAAAGTCAATTATGTGGAACAGTTATCACATAATTTATTAAGTGTTTCTCAGATTTGTGACAAGGGTAATACTGTCCATTTTAATGAGAAAGAAGCACTTATATTGAAACCAAGATATGTTATTCCTGAAGACTGGATCCTGCTGAAAGCTCCTAGGAAGAGAGACATCTATGGCCTTGTGTTAGGTGTTGATAATCCAGAGGAGTATGTTTGCTTGTTATCAAAAGCAAACGAATCTGAATCGTTACTATGGCATAGAAGAATGGGACATATCAATTTCCGAAAGATGAATGACATAGTCAAACATGGTTTGGTTGACGGCGTTCCCATGAAACGGTTTGGAATGGAAGACAAATGTGTACCTTGTCTAAAAGGTAAACAGCAAAAGTCTGCACATAAACCGAAACAAGTAAATTCTATCGCCAATCCTTTCGAGTTACTTCACATGGATTTATTTGGTCCAGTAAATGTAAGAAGTATCGGTGGGATGTATTACTGTTTGGTGGTTACTGATGATTATTATTTTCTTTTTCTTATCTGATTTTTCAGATTTTTATTTTGTTTTTATGACTCTATATGACACACAATACGACACGACACATTTTACAAAGTTCTTGTTGAGAGACACTGTCACTATAGATTTCTCATTCCAATCAATTGGACTAGCAACTTGAAACTGTTAGAAATCCAAAAATAGTGATAAATTGTAATTTAAGTAAGTGGACGTTGTTGTTGTTAAGACATAGTGAAATGATTTCTAAGGTTGAGGGACTAGGAGTGTCAATTAGCTTAATTGTAGATTTAGACTAAAAATACTTTCAACTCCTTAGAAATCATAAGCCATTGATCCATTTTTACATACAACTTAATCCAGATCGTTTCTCTCTCTCTCTCTCTCTAGAAATCACACACACTAAACACACCAAGAACACACACACTTGAACCGCCATTGTTGAGATCGAATCAAGAGCAGAAATCGTGTTATTACATGTGATATCAGAGCATAAAATCACTTTGATATCGATCCATAACTGATTTTGATCTCAATTTTCATCACATTTCATATCAAAAACCATTTTTCATACCGTCACTGTTTCATCATTTTTCACCGGAAAAATCACATAAAATCATCGTTTTTTGTTCACCATTAGATTCCTGATAGTTTTAAACATAATCCTGTCAAGTTTCAAGTTCCAATTCGATCTAGAACTCGAAATTGAATTTTGAGTTTTTGGCGCTCAAATTTCGGGATTTGATTCTGTTTTTTTTTTTTTTGCTGAATTTTGTTCAAGGATTTGTTGCGGACGTAATTACAAACGTTTTGCAAGTGGTTTCAGGTTCTAACTCCAAGTAAATCCAAAGATATTGAAGCTTTAAAAGTCATCAATGGAGTTTGTTCATACTGATTTGATGAAGAAGACGATATCAGAACGATTCTCACTAGGACGATCCTCTGCAGTTTGTCTTAGTGCTTGAATTTTCATTCATTCATACTTTCTGTGTTGTGGCTTGTAGGACGATCCTCACAAGATCGTTCTAGCAAGTGGTTGTGGTGTGAAGTATTGATTGTGGCTAACTAATCCGAAAGGATCGGTTTTGGTCAATTCAAAGTTTTATACTTTGAAAATTTTGGCAGGATACTAAGACGATCTTGCCAAGATCGTCTCAGTTACTTGACTCTAGGACGATCTTGATCAAGATCGTCTCAGTGTCTGTTGTAAGTTGGTGTGGTTTGGTTCATACTTTGAAGTTGTTGTGATTGGGAATCACACACTTCCTGAGTAACTGATCATTCTTGATTGGTTTTGCTCAATTTCATTCCTGCCAATTCATAACTAAACTCTGTCCAAATTTTCTTAAAATTCTTAGAAAATTTCTCAGTCTTACAAGACGATCTTATACAAGACCGTCTCATTTTCTTCTTCAAAATTCCAAGACGATCTTCCACAAGATCGTTTCATTTCCAATTCTTTCAGTTTCAATTTTCAACTTTCAATCACTTTCTTTCAGTTTCAGTTTCCAATTCCAAAAGACAAAATCATCATTCAATTTCACTTTTCATTCCATACTTAATCCAATTTCATTCAAGGTTCTTCAAGATGATCTTCCTTGAATCGTCTCATTTTTTAAAAAAAAAAACCTAAGACAATCTGTTTCAATTCATCTTACTTCATTCTTCTAGGACGATCTTCTTCCAAACAATCTTATCCTAGGACGATCTTCTTCAAGATCGTTTCAACTTCAAATATTTTCAACTTTCATTCTAATTCAAGTTCCAAATCAAATCTATTTCAAATGGCTTCGCGTGAAGCTTTGGCATTTGGTTCTGACACAAGACCTCCAGTTCTCTACCGTGGTTCTTATGGACTATGGAAGAAAAGATTCATGGATTATGTGGAATGTCAACCAAATGGTCACCTTTTTAAAGATTCCATTCTTAATGGACTTGCAGTTCATCGTCATCCCACTACTGGTGCAATACTCACTCTTGATCTTTTGAATGCTGAACAAAAAGATCGAACAGCTGCAGATAACAGAGCTAGACCATGCTTAAACAAAGCACTACCAGATGAAATCTATGGTTCTGTTGATTCTTATGATATAGCCAAGGAGATATGGGATGAGGTGGCAAGACAAATGGAAGGATCTGACCTAACTTCAACAATTAGATTGACAAATGTGTTGACTGAGTTTGACAACTTCAGCAAATTGCCAAATGAATCTTTAGAGGCTATCTACTGTAGATTCTGCAATGTCATAAATGAACTCAGGAAGAACAATGTCAAGAAATCAGAGATTGAGTTAAACATCAAATTCATCAAAGCTCTTGGTCCTGAGTGGGAAGATCATCAAAATCTGGCCAAGTTCTTCATCCATAATCTTCATGAATCCTTCAAACTCAATGAACATCAAATCCTAAACAAAGCTTCATCGAACAAAATGCCAGAAGTTGTATCTTCTGATCCTTTAGCATTAATGGTTGAAAAGAAGGTTTCTGAAGCTCTTAAAAGGCAAATGGTAGTTGTTTCTTCGTCTGATGAGGAGGGAGATGATATGTTGGCTCCAAGAGATGGTGTTTCTGACGAATTATATCAAGCTCTTGCCGCAGTTACCAAGCAATTCAAGAAAAAGTACTACAAAGCGAGGCCAACAAACAACAATCTCCGCACTTCTTCCACAAGTGCATTTCCCAAGAAAGAACACTATCATTCAAAGAATAATGGTCAAGGTGAATCAAGTGGATCCAAGCATGTTGAAAAGAAAGTTGAAGGTTATGACAAACAAGTTGTTGAGAAGGGTAAAGCTTCTGATAAAAAGTGCTACAGTTGTGGAAATCCTGGTCATTTTGCAATTGATTGCAAGCAACCTCGTAAGCGGAACTATGAGTACTACAAGCAAAAGATGTTGTTGGCAAAGTAAGTGGAAGCCGGTCATGCATTGCTTGTTGAAGATGACAAATGGCTGTTTCTCTCGGATGATGAAGATGAAGATCTCTCTGCAAATGTGTGCTTCATGGCAAGGTTGGCCAAGAACAAAGCTTTTGAGGCTGAAAGCACTGATGATGAGGTAAATCTACACTTTGCTTTTTCAATAGTTAAAGATAAAGAGTCGTTTGATTTAGCTTTATCAAATTTGACAACTCATATCACATCTTTAACCAACAAAAATAAGAAGTTGAAAAATAGTATTTCATTTTCTAAAAGTGAATTTTCAAAACTTTTTGAAGAATATTCAAAATTGCTTTTTGATTATGATACTATTAAACAAGATTTTCAAACATACAAAGATCAAATGTTGGTTAAAGAATGTGAGTTGAATGCCTCTCCTGATTCTAAGTTATTACATAAATGTCACAATCTTGAAAAGACCATTCATGATCTTGAAAAACCCAATCAAGATCTTGAAATTCAAAAGACCAATGAGTGGCTTCGAACAAATGCTAGACAAATGGATGTTGATATTCTTAATAAAAAGCTTCAAAAATCCAAACCAAACAATGTTGAACTAGAAAGAAAGATTTTCGATTTAAATCATACTTGTTTTTTGAAAGGTGTTGAGATTGAAAATCTTAAAAACCAAATTGAGGAATTAAAAAAGAATATACTTTTCTATCAAGAGAAGTTATATAAAGTTAAACAAAACCCTCTTTTGGATTTTACCGCCTATTTCAACAAGTCAAAAATTGACAAATCGGAACTTCTTCATGGGTTGGGATTTGAGAATATCACTCCATTACAAAAGGCAAAAGACCAAATTGAACCTCTGTATGATGAAAAATTTCTTCGCCTTGGTATGGTACAACAATTTATTCGTCCACTGGATGACGAATTTGAGACTGATGATGTTGAGAAAATACGTCAAACTAAATTTTTGGTCAACTATGATGCTATAAATGTTTCATGTAATTTTAAAGAATCTTCAATTTTCAAATTAGAAGAAATAGCATTAAATTTTCAAAACCAAGAGTCAATTGGTATTTCACCTAAACCTACTAAAATGTATGTTCCATCCACATTTTTGGAAAAACAAATAGAAGGTTTACAACAAAAGGTGAATTCTCAACAAGTCATTGATCATCTCAAGTCTCAAAATCAAAGTTCAAAGAATGAATTAATTGATGTAAACACCAAGAAAGTTTGTGTGAATGTTTCTAGTCAAACTTATCTAAGTGCTGAGGTAGACCATTCCACTCAGACTACATGTGTTTCATCTACTGATTCCTCCACCTAGACCTTGACTGATTCTCTTGAGTGTTCATATCAAACTGCTGCTGCTATAGCTGATGATTATGTGCAAACTGATTTATCGAATGACGAACTTGCACATAGTTTAGTTTTGATATGGTACTACTACAGGTTTTTCACTTGTGATTATCTTGAAAAGTTAGTTGTTCACCCTAAGCTTAGTGCTAGTATAGGTGTTGATACTTCTACTCTAATTTCTTGTGAAACCAAAGATGTGTTAGTTCAAGTTGTTCTAATTCCTGAGACTACCCATAGTGTGAAGTTGGATACCAAGATTCCTGATTTTTCAAAAATCTCTCCGGTTAAACCTTTCACAAAAGATGATTTTGATAAATTCATGGAGGGAGAATATGCTTTTGATTATGAAACTGAGAAAACGATTGAATCTACCAAAATCAAAGTTGAATCAAAAGATGAATCTCCAAAATAGTTTACCAAAGATCCAACTTCATATTATTCAGAGAAACGAGTTATTCCAAAACTTGTCAAGACTGAACCAAAGACTGTCAAAAAACCAAGAATCAATAAGTTAAAAACAAAGTGTCCTACCCCGGAAAACCATGTCAAAACCAAGCAAGTTGAGACCATTCCCAAAATCAAATACAACAAAGTGAAGCTTCTGGAAATCAATTCAAATGTTTCTTCATCTAACTCTCAATCTAGTTCATTACCTAAAGTATCAAAATCTAGCTCAGTTTTGCTAACTAGGGATGCTTCAAATGGTGCAACTAGGTATAGGGATAGATATGGCTGGTTTTCTCATGATAAACCTAAGAAACAAGAAGTTTCCGCACCTCCAAAAGAGTCTAAAAAGATAAAAGTTCTTCAAAACTCTCGTTCTAATCTTCTTAGTGTCAATCCAACAGGTGGAAAGAGCTTGATTAGTGAGTTTAAATGGGTAGCTAAGTCTTTAGTACCTAAGATCACTAAAGTTGAGAAAAGGAAGAAAAGGCAAAGGAGAAAAGCGGGTAGTAAGAAGAAGCTTGTTTCTGATGTGTCAAACAATTTATCTTTTAAATCCTCTTTGAAAAACAATGTTAATGGTGCCAAGGCTAAGCCTTGTGATGTTGTAAACAATGTTAATTATCGTTTGTATGATTTAAATGGTGGTAGACATGTTACTTTTGATTCGTGTGTTAATGTTTGTTGGTTTAATCCAAATGTGCTTGTTGATAATGTGCTTGTTAATGCCTATGTTGATACTAAAGCATGTTTGTATGCGTATCCTAAGTTATATACCCTGCCTGTTTTAACTAACCACAAAGGACCCGTCTTCAAGTAGGTACCTAAAGTCGGTTAATTTTATTTGATTGTAGGAAATAACCATCTGTGTTTGGATACTCGATTCCGGGTGTTAAAAACACATGACTGGCAATAAAGCATTGCTCAAGAACTTTATCGAACGATTCATGGGAACTGTTCGATTTGGTAACAACAATTTCGCTCCTATCTTAGGCTATGGTGATATTGAACGCAATGGAATTGTCATTAAGAAAGTTCACTATGTTGAAGGATTAAGTCATAACTTGTTCAGTGTTGGACAATTCTGTGACAACAATCTTCAAGTTCTTTTTCGACAATCTCTTTGCAAAGTTCAAACTCTAGATGGAGTTGACATGTTATATGGCGACCGCGATGATAACCTTTTTACCGTTAATCTTGATGATAACCAACCACTTGATAATATTTGTCTCATTTCGAAAGCTACATCAAAGAATTCTTGGTTGTGGCATAGAAGGCTTTCTCACCTAAACTTTCCTACCATCAATACTTTGGTCAACAAGCATCTTGTTGAAGGATTGCCAGAATATAAGTATGAAAGTGAGCATGTGTGTCCTTCTTGTGATGGTGGGAAGATTAAACGAGCTTCTCATAAACCAAAGAAATCTCCTAATTCATTAGCACCTCTTCATTTGATTCACATGGATCTTTGTGGGCTGATGAAAGTACAAAGCCGAAATGGGAAGAGATATATCTTGGTTATTGTTGATGATTATTCAAGATATACTCGGGTCAAGTTTCTTGCCTCTAAAGATGAAACAACTCAAACTTTGATCGATTTCATCATGTCTACTCAAGTAAATCTTCAACTTCCAGTCCGTTACATCCGTTCGGATAACGAAACTGAGTTCAAAAATGCCGTGTTTGATGAATTTTGTAAATCCAAAGGAATTACTCACCAATTCTCTGAGGTTTGTAGCCCACAAAAAAATGGTGTCGTTGAAAGGAGAAATCGAACGCTTGTGGAAGCTGTAAGAACCATGCTTGCTTATTCTAAGTTACCTTCCAATATGTGGGCTGAAGCTGTTGATACTGCTTGTCACACTCAAATCAGCGTTTTGAGAAGACTCCTTATGAGGTTGTTAACAAACGGAAACCCAACATCAACTATTTTCATATCTTTGGGTGTGTTTGTTATACTCTGAATGATTGGGAAAATCTTGGAAAGTTCGAGAAGAAAGGTGATGAAGGTTACTTTGTTGGTTATTCCAAGACATCGATTGCCTACCGAATCTACAATCGCCGAACAAATACGATTCAAGAAACAATGAATGTTTGGTTTGATGAGATGTCAGGCATGATCTTTGAGCAAGAAAGTTTGCTACCAACAAGTAATGATCCAAGTGCTTCAAGTACTTCATCAAGAACTTCTACTTTAGCATCTAAATTCAAGAAGTTTCCAGCTCCAACAAGTGATAAGTTAGATATTCTTTTTGAAGAATTCTACAATTCTAAACCGATTCACGATGAAGAACCTCAAGTCATCGTTGAACCAGTTTCTAACAATGATCCAGTTCCTGACAACCATCATGAATCATCATCAAGTTCTTCTGAGCAAAGTGCTACTTCTTCAAGTAGTAGTTCTTCATCCTCTTCTAATGATTCTTCTTCTCAATCCTCTCTTGATAATTCTTCTCCAGTGAATGTTCAGGAACAACCTACCCAATTTACTCAGACTACCAATCTGATAAATACTCCAAATGTATATGTGCCTCTTGATTTCGATCATCCATCCTACGAGGAAGCTGTTCTACCAAGCTATGATTCCATATCTCAACAAAACTCTGGTTTTAATGATGATGATGTTGATGTCAATCAACAAGATCCTCTTCTTCATGATCGCAAATGGTCACATATGCGAAAAGATCATCCTACAGATCAAATTATTGGAGATCCACAAGCTGGAGTAACTACTCGTACTTCAGTGAATGAGTGTCTTGTTGCACTTTCTCTTAGCAACATTGAACCCAAAACTGTTTTTGAAGCTCTTCGAGATCCAGAATGGGTTAAAGCTATGCAAGACGAACTCGCTCAGTTTGAAAGACTGAAAGTATGGAGATTAGTTCCAAATCCAAGAAAAGATGAACCTATTGGCACAAAGTGGATTTTCAAGAACAAGAAGGATGAGAATGGAGTGGTAGTAAGGAACAAAGCTCGATTAGTTGCAAAGGGTTATTGCCAGCAACCTGGTGTTGACTTTGACGAAACTTTTGCTCCAGTTGCAAGAATGGAAGCCATTCGGATTTTCTTAGCTTATGATGCATTCAGAAACTTCACTGTGTTTCAAATGGATGTGAAGACAGCTTTCTTGAATGGTGATCTCAAAGAAGAAGTTTACGTTGAACAACCAGAAGGTTTTGTTGATCCCAAAAGACCAAACCATGTCTACAGGTTAGACAAGGCTCTCTACGGTCTTAAGCAAGCACCCCGAGCATGGTATGATTCCTTATCTACTATCTTGATTAGAGGTGGCTTTACCAAAGGCACAATTGACCCTACCCTATTCATTCACAAACAAAGTAAGCATGTTCTTCTTGTCCAAATATATGTTGATGACATTATCTTTGGGCCAACCAGTCAAACATTTTGCCGAAAAGTTTCATCTCTAATGGTTAATCATTTTGAAATGAGCATGATTGGGGAAATGAACTACTTTTTGGGTCTTCAAATCAAACAACTACCAAATGGTATTTTCATATCACAAGGTAAGTATATTCATGACATGTTGAAAAAGTTTAATATGACTACTTGTTCTTCAATTTCAACTCGAATGGCTGCTCGTACAAGTATTAATGCTAATAAAAATGGGAAACCATTTGACCAAAAGAGATGTACAAGTATGATTGGTTCATTGTTTTATCTTACAGCATCTCGCCCAGATATAATGTTTGCAACATGTATGTGTGCTAGGTATCAAGCTGCTCCAACTGATTTACTTTTTCAAGCTGTGAAACGAATATTTCGATATCTGAAAGGTACACCCAATTTAGGTCTCTGGTATCCAAGGGATACTGGATTCAATTTAACTGCCTATTCAAATGCAGATCATGCAGGTTGTAAACTTGATCGCAAGAGCACTTCTGGATTTACAATTTTTGGGTGATAAAATTGTGAGTTGGTCTTCCAAGAAACAAAACTGTGTGTCACTATCAACAGCCGAAGCTGAATATGTGGTTGCAGCTAGTTGTTGTGCTCAAGTATTATGGATGAAAACTCAACTTACTGATTATGGTCTGAAATATGATCATATTCCCATCTATTGTGATTCTCAAAGTGCCATTGCATATTGCAGTCAACTCAGTAAATCACTCTCGGTCAAAGCATATAGATGTAAGATATCATTTTCTCAAAGATCATATTGAGAAAGGTGACATCGAACTCTACTTTGTGGGAACCGAATACCAACTTGCAGATTTGTTCACTAAACCATTCGATGAGAAAAGGTTTAACTTTCTGATCTCTAACTTGGCATGTTAAATCTTGAACCAAACTTATTTTGCTCTTGATACATTCTTGAAAACCAAAATACAAAATTTGAAAAGACAAAAATCAAATACAAAAATATAAAATTTTGAAAAATAACAAAAAGATTTTCTTTATTTTTTTCTTCTTTTATATCTTAGTGGCTTACCCGGACTTTATAGTGTTATTGATATCTTAATGGTTTACATATACATTGTATGTAATCCGTGCTTAAACGATTTATTTATTTAAAGATGGATTATACATACTCTGTGTATAACCCGTTCTTAAAAAGTTTTATTTATTTTCAAAAGAATTATTTTTCTTTTCAAAAGATTTTGTTACTCTCAATTGTTGATATGAGAAGCGACGGATTGAACGCCTTTGTGTACTCCCTAGTTGTCTCATCTTGAACAATTGATTGAGTTAAATTTGTGCTTAAATGTTTTATTTGCATCCAACTTGTTGATGTAAGATGCGAAGGATTGAACGCCTTTGTATACTCCTTAGTAGTCTTACTATGAACATTGTTGTTGACGCAAAACTTTGTGTTTCTTAAAATCTTGTTCACTTTTAGACTCTCAAATTTTTTTTCCATGTATATATTACAACAAAGATTTTACTCTATTTGACTTCACAAAAAACCAATTTTTGCTCTACCTTTCTATGAAAAACTTTTTAAAATCTACCTTTGCATAGATTAAGGGGGAGTTTGTAATTTCAAAAAGTTCAAAACTTCAAATGTGTTTTCAAATCATTTTCTTATACACATTTGATGATTTTCAAATGATTTTCATCAAATGAAGTTCGGTGTTTAGTTTGCACATGAGCGATTCATTCACTCCATGAACTTCATCATCTCTAATGAGTTTTAACCCCAGAATATTCAATTCTTTCATTAGATTGTAAGGGTATTTTGAGTGATGATGGTTTCATGCAAATAGGATGGAGGGAGTAAAGTCAAAAAGTGAGAGGTTATGGTGATATGTTGTGAGAAAAAGGGTTAAAAGAAATAAAAACCTTTCCTAAAATTCTCAAATCGCCGGGTACAACACATTTCTATCAGATGTCATTTGTTGATATCTTGATAAAGACTTCATGGACCCAATGAAGCGATGCACATCTTTACCTAACCACTCAAGTGTTTCTTAACAAATACTTGTTTCATTTCTCACGGAGATTTTTCACATTTCTATTGACTTTTCATTTGGAAGATATTGATATTGAAAAAGGGAGACATTCTGCTCCAGTCCCCGACTTCTTTTGATCACGTTGTGTCTAGAGCTATCTTGCTTGATCATTATTTTGATCCTTATTCATTTTTCTTAAGACACATTTGAGTCATCTTTGTGATATTATTGCATATCTATGTGATATAGCCGGAACATTTGTAGTGATATCTTAATTGATATTCCACAATGATCAAATGGAAATCCTACCAATGCTAACATATTTTCCAACGTTGAATGTACGTCTCATAATTACATTTATGTGATTATTGAGTGAACGAGAAGTATATCAGTGACCTCGGATGTTTCCTAAAAAGTCTTTAAGGATAATAGATTGTGGTTATTGACCGCCTTAGGTGACACTGACCATGATCTCTATTCTTTGAAGCAATCTCGTAGTTGAAAAGCTACAAGACCGAACTATGTTAGAAAATTGCTTTGTGCATAATTCAATGATACATAGGAAATCCGAAAAATGTCATACATTTCTTTCGGTCATTTCATTAATCATTTTGATTTTTGAACATGTTAACGGATCATCCTTATCCGGTTTTTCCATTTCTCATCTCACAAACACAAAAACCACCAATATCATACTATAACATTTGTATCAACAACTTCAACCTTACATTTTAGTTACCCTTAGGATTCTTTCGGTTAGGACTATTGAATTGGGTTGATGTGTTGCTGTTTGATACTTCTCTGTGCAAATCTAGTTTTAACTTGTGATATTTCTTTTCGTATTCGTTCAATCAATGTTTGCATAATGACATTGGTTCCCAACTTTGTCATTATGAAGGGGAGAAAAAGATTATGATTGATTGAGAAAGAAAATTTTTGAGCTTGATTTATGCAAACATAGAGTTAGTAAGAAGGTTGTAGTGAGTGTATGGAGGTTACGGATAAAAGATAAGAGAGAATATTTAGTGTATGAGATTGATGGGAAAATTTGCAATTAATAGAAATTCAGTCAATTGAGCTCAGATTTTCAGATTTGAGTTGTTCATTTTCAGAATTGAGTTCTTGACTTGGAAAAAGGATAATTACAAAGATAAGGATATGATGTTCAAAGATGCTCCAAAATGCTACAAAGTTTACTCTCCAAAGTGTCTAAGTCAAAATGACAAAGATCAAAGCTACAAAAGTTGAAAGATTGATTGGAAGATTCAAGACAAAGAAGTAAAACTTCTAAAGAGTCTTCATCAACACATTTCATTCAAGATCTTCAAAGTCATATAATAATACTTGATCAAGAAGCTTCAATGCATATATCAAGGGGGAGAGTTTAAGTTTTTGATACTTCATTCCAAGGAAATAAATTTTCATTCAAGAATCAAAGATTGAAGAACCAAAGCCAAGTTTATACCTTCCGCACTTCAAAAGACAACTCTGATTCATGGTTCAACAATTTTCAAAGATTCTAGACTCATTCATTGTATTCTCTGTTCAAAAAGAACATTGAGAATTTCATCATGTTTTAACTACAAGAAGTCTAAGACCAAGATTGATTCAAGTTCTCCAGAGACAATGAGAAAGCTTTGAAGACTTGTTTCATCATACCAATTGTCTTCACCATCGGGCTCATCAACTTAATTCCTACAAGACAAAATAACACGTACTTCATTCTTTACAATATATCACTAAGGGGGAGAATGTTAGAAATCCAAAAATAGTGATAAATTGTAATTTAAGTTAGTGGACGTTGTTGTTGTTAAGACATGGTGAAATGATTTCTAAGGTTGAGGGACTAGGAGTGTCAATTAGCTTAATTGTAGATTTAGACTATAAATACCCTCAACTCCTTAGAAATCATAAGCCTTTGATCCATTTTTACATACAACTTAATCCAGATCGTTTCTCTCCCTCTCTCTCTAGAAATCACACACACTAAACACACCAAGAACACACATACTTGAATCGCCATTGTTGAGATCGAATCAAGAGCAGAAATCGTGTTATTACAAAAACGAGTTCGGTCGAAAGCCTTAGTGAACAGATCAGCTAAATTAAAGTCACTTTCTGATAGAATAAGGATTTTAAAACTTTAAGTCAATTGTGCTTAACAGGAATAGATATGGTAGATAAGGTGTCCTTTTTTATGAGAGTATAAAAGGAATTTGTCACCGTAATCCTCTAAGCCTGTGAACAAGCATTCACTTGTTGTAATGTATTCCAAGACATCTCCTAAGATTGACATTCACTCATGTCTATTTCCTTAACAGCACCAGTTTCTTCATCCATGTGATTAAACTACTGCAATTCTGGAACAGACATAAAACATATCTAATAACAGACAGACACAACAAGATAAAATATGTACTATAGATCATCATCTAGAAATGATCTTTTATAGTAAATTATCTATGACAAACTTTAAAGAACATAACAAATAATAAAACTAATTAGAGCATGTTTTCTTGAAGCAATGATCATCAGTTTCACGGAGTTTTCTTTTTCGTCCATCTAACCAATCTTCAAAGTCCTTCACAACTTGTTCATGAGATTTGCATATCTCTTCTTGTTCAGGAGTTACCACAAGAGGTACAATTCTAGGATGAGCACGATTGCGATCCTCTTTGCTAACCTCAACACTCCACACTTTGTCAATCAAAACCCGAGGAAAATAGTCTTTTGAAAATTCTCTCTCGGTAAAATCTCGATCACTACCCTTTGGTGTATAATGCGTAAGATAGACTTTTTCCTTTTCTAAGTCCTTCTCTGATATCCGTACACCTGGTAAAGAGTCTTGATCATGTTTTTCAACAAAATTAACATGGTCAATTAAGATACTTCCTTTAATAACACTTTCAACCCTGGAAATATTTCCGCCTTTGGAATCAGCAAAATAGACATACGATCCTTTGACAGGAGTAAACTCTGTCACTAGACCCTTGTCTTCCATAATGTGCCTGGAGCCTCCGCTATTGACAAACCATAAACCTGCGGTCTTTCCTTAGTAGCTTCTGCACATTCACAAACATATTAGTTTCTCAAGGGACCCCTAGCCTTGTTGGCTTTGGATCTTTCATTTTCTTCATCAGAAACCATATCAGCATGCAACCATGCCTTCACAGCTTTAGGTTTATCATTTTCATTAAGTACGAAGTCAGTCCAGTAGCCTTCTTGGGACATGTTTGCTTTATGTAAGATCCTAGACAGATGTTCTTCCTTAGGTTGACTCGAAGATCTTACATTTAGTCCAACTAACCAATTCAGTTTCTCAAGAGCTTCCTTCTGCTATAGATATACTCAAAAGATCTTGCATATTTATTCAGATTACAAATCTTTTCCTCGACAAACCAAATCTTATCTACTCTGGACTCAAGTAGAACACCTGTTCCTGCTAAATCCAGTTCTGAGAAGATACTATCACTACCGAAAAGAGTGAAGTAGATAACTTGAACAGAGTCCTTTTCAAGGTGAGTATTAAAGTATCTGGAACTGACCGCATCATTTAAACAGACCTTTGTGAAGTCAATTTCCCGTTTAAGCACTGTATTTTTATCTGACAAATCTTTGTTATACTTACATATGGATATGAGAGTGTGCAAGGATAGACTTACCTGCTGCTCTGATGCTTCAAGTATTTCACAAGCTCACATGTATTCAGATTATCAGGTATTTCGATCTTCACATCTTCATTTTCTTTCTTATCTTCCATAAGAGCATAATCATCAGTTGATGTATCTACAATACTCACATTGTCGATTTTGATCTTCCCATTGATGACATTCCCAATTCCAGAAATATTGCCACCCTTGGGACCAGCAAAACTGACATAAGAACCTCTAACAGGAGTGAATTCAGTTAACAAATTCTTATCTCCTGTCAAATGTCTTGAACATCCACTATCGACAAACCACATCCCTGTAGTTTTCCTTAGTGATTCCGGTTGTTCAATGACTTTCAAGTGTGCCATGAACCCTATCTCAGCAAAACTGTTATTTGCACTTACTGGTTCTGGTTCCTCTTCTACCTTCTGATGAAAACCATCATGATCATTCGTGCTGGCATACAATGTATAGTCGAATGAATTATCAACTAGATTGTTCATCCCTCCATCAAAGTCTTGAATATCTGCCATGAATGCCTGATTCTGATCATCAGCACCAGTTGAACCCCAATTATATGTACCATCAGACTGAACCACCAATGATCTTGAGTTGTCAACATCTCCTGAGCTGCGGTTCCTAGTATTAGCATGTGGACGTCCAGAATTCTGACCAGCAATAGAACCACTTTGATTGAAGTTCTGACGGCCTGTAGCTGAATTGTTGTCACGTCTTGGCCAATCACACTCACGTGCAAAATGTCCAAAGCCATCACATCTTAAACACTTCACCTTCGTTTTGTCAAACCCTACCTTGCCGTCAATCAACTTCCTTCCTGTTCTATCAGTGAAACGCTGAACTCTCAAAGTTAACATAGCCAATTGCCAGTTCAGGTCTATTTCTTCCAGATCATCTGGATCAACTTGCTTGTAATCCCCCCTAACCAGTTCAGGATCAGTCAGTTTTCCTCCAATTAGCTTTTCATGAGCCGACACAACAGAATTGAGCATGCCCAGATGTCCCTCTGCAGATCTTATGCTCATCAGCATACCTATTAAACCCGAGCTTGGAGAACTACTATTTTGATTACCATTATGCACAACAATCGTTGATTTTGGAGAACTTACATACAACAAGTTGTTGTCAGAATCCATCGTCCTTTTCATTTTCTCATCATCTCCACTGTAGAAGGCTGTAATCCCTCCACTTGAAGATCTTAATGAATGAATGCTTGTCTTGCTATGATAGAGTTCAGGACGCTGAACAAAATCACTGCTGCCTGCTTCTTTCGACTTTCTTTTCATATCTTGGCTTCTCAGCTTTCGAATAATCTGTTCCAGAGTCCACTTACTGAAGCCCGGATTTTGTTGGATAGAAGTGATAAATCCTTCTCATTTTATAGGAAGTGCTTCCAACAACTTCTTGATCACGTCTTCTGAATCTGGATTGTACCCAAAGTAGCTAAGCTCAACCAGCAGATGACTGCAACGAACCAGTGTCTCATCAAAAGTTTCATCTTTGAAGCTAGTGAACACATAATACTACTTCTTCAACATGTCTTTCCTACTCTTCTTTAGATCGTCTTCACCTTCACAATGCTCTTTGAGTGAATCCCATAAGCCATTTGCTGTATCATACTTTTCAAACAGATGAAGAACTTCCCCTTAGAGAGCCATTCGAAGCGAGCCTAATGCCTTGCTTTCAGCTTCATAATCTTTCTTCTTATCGACATCCATTTGCTCGTATGAAGCAAGTCTAGCACCGCTCGAACTTGAAGTATCACCTGGTACTGTTGGAGGAGTATAACCCTTAGTAATACACATCCACATCCTCACATCCATTAGCCTACAGTATGACTCGAATCAGCCCTTCCAATTAAACTATCTGTCAAGGCTTATCAACTTTGGTGGTGAGTTGGCCTTTCTGGTTTCATGATCCATCAGAATCATTTGATTTAGCAAAGCCTGATAATTTGCGGGTAACTATGACGTCATTTTCTTGAAGCTGGTAAAGTTCACGAACTGCTTAAAAATAAACAAGGTTGTAAAGTTCACGAGGTCCAAGAATACGAGGTCGCAATTAGAACTCGAGGTCGAAAATTGAACTGTGAGGTCGTAATTGAGCTCACAAGGTCGCAAACGATATACGAGGTCGCAATTGAACTAGCGAGGTCGTAATTGAACTACAAGGTCGTAATTAGCTACCCAAGTCGAAATACGAGTTGGATGAGGTAATACGAGCCCGCGAGGTCGTAAACGATGTTGGTCCGATGATTCTCTTGAATTCGAAACCCTAAAAGACAAAAACACTCTTTCGACGGCTACAAACACCAAGATATACCTCAAACAAGATTTCCGGTCGTAAAGTCGTGAAAGAATCACGTCTAAACGACCCTAAATCAATGTTATCTATCACCAACAAACTATAACCTTCCGGTATGAAACCAAGAGGCTCTGATACCACTAGTTAGTCCCCTTGACGCGGGTCGTTAATAGTTTGATCCCGTTATCCAGAGGTGCGGAATCCCTCTCTATAACGTGGTGATTCACAACGAAAGCCCCTAGATCACCTGCTGCCTCGCAGGTCTTCTTCGGGCTAGCGGAACGACCTTTGACCTATTAACCTGCACAAATATGCTTGACAATTCGACAAATGTTCGACCCTAATCTCTGTTAGGGTTCTGGTATTTATAGGGAAACTCGACATGGGCTTCAGCGAGTCGACCTCGCATTTCCTGCCCAGCTCGACATAATTACAAGGGCGTAATTGATACCCTGCCTCGTATTTGACCCTGCAAATACGAGTTCGTATTTCCTATATCCACCTCGTAATTGACCCTGCAATTACGAGGTCGTATTTCTTACTTAGCAGAATTAATTACACATTCAATACTTAAACTTAATTTAGTATTCTATGCATAATACAAAGTTAATTAATGACAATCACATGACAAAGACATTAAAATATAAGTCCAAACAATCTAGTCTGCTATTGACATAGACGTGCACTTACACTTCTTAACCCATTAAATACATCATACAGATGCTTTAGAAGGACTTTTCTATTCTTTTTAAGTGTTTCATCCCCTTCACAGTGATTTTTTAATGCTAACCAAAGTTCTTTTGATGTATTAAATCGATTAAATAAATGCAATATATCTTGTGGCAATGACATTTTTAAACATGAAAGTGCCTTTTTCTCCGCCTCATATAATTTTTTATTGGATTTAGTCATATCTTGATAAGCATATACTTTGGTAATACCACTGTCCTCATATGTTGGGGCTTTATATCCTTCTGTCATACAAGTTCACATTCTAATATCGGTGAATTGCATAAAGGAATCAAATCGACCGTTCCAAGAAAAGTATTGGTCAATGATCATCAGTTTGGGTGGGGAATTACCCTTACCGGTCTCATGGTCCATTAGTATTAATTGGTTAAGATAGTTTGATACCATTGTGTATGTGGTTTAACTTATAAACACGCAACTGACACAAGAACACGCAAACTGGGAACACTCAAATGAAACACGCAAGAGTGTAGGAACACGCAAAATCCAGGAACACGCAAAGTCCAGGAGAAACACGCAAAATTCAAGAAACAAACAAAGTTCAAAAAACACACAAAATCTCAAGAACTCTCAAAGTTTCAAGAACAAGCAAAACACAGAAACACTCCAACGCCTTGATAATAACGAAACGCGCAAAAAAGGTACTATGCAAGAACACGCGTATAGTACACTTTTTCAAGAACACACAAAACACCACTTTCACACAATTTCTTAGATCCCGAGCCCGATATTGCTTAAGGATACACAAGATTATGAGAAAATGTTACTAGGATATAGATTAATCAATATTTGGCAACAAGTTTGAACCTTCATTTCAAAAACGTGCCGAAAGATTAATTTTCACCTTAATCACGCAAACAAAGGGATACCACAAAACCGTTGTCAATCTCTAACCAAGGTTATGAAAACCTGTGGCTCTAGATACCAGTTATAAGTCCCTCGGGTCTTTACAAAACCTCTCGATGAGAAAATTTTTAAACATCTTATCAGTGAATTGGGGATGCTAAATACTTGAAACTGGAGAATTTGTTATGAACGCACTAGTGACACTGATGAAGTTCTCCACTTAAGGAGGTCGAGATGATCTTTGCTCGTCAGGCTATCAAACGCCTTTGTGATACTATTCTGGCACTAATTGACATCTGGGTCATCATTCTAGGGGAAAAAGACTCAATATATTTTTCTGACTAAATTTGTTTTTGTTTGAAAAATTGCAACTAGAGAGCTCTCCAATTGAAACTGGCACTTAACTAATCCTCCAGTATACATGTTTGGTCTTGTCTTAAAACTGGAGGTCAACCAGATTTTGATAACGGTAAGCATACTTGGTCAATTTTTGTGACACATGATGGTACTCGAGTGTTTTAACTATTAGGTCGAAAATCGACTAAGTATAATTTGTTCAAAATAGTTGAAGCTCAGAAGAAAGCTTGCTCAGGATTCTGAAATCATTCAGAATATAGCTCATTGAAGCTTCACTTCAGATTTAGAATCAACCAACACTGAAGACGTTCGGACGAAAGTCAAAGACTGAAGACTTAGGAAGAAGATCATCTCAGAAGCAGAGCTCAGAGAAGATCTTACCTGAAGTTGAATCTGAAGAGGCTCAGTGAAAAAGTACTTACAACACTTTTTCACTGATTACGAGGAAAATCTTTTTGCAGCTTTAACTACCTTTACCCGGTTAATTACTATCAACCTGGGATTGGGAAAGTTTTAGCAAAAAGGTTGGGAATAAAGTATGTCAAGTCACATCAAGAAACTGACATACTTTACCTTAAACAAGCGTGTTATGGATTTGTCCTACAAATCCATCCAACCATATTTAGTACGGCATTTTGCCATGTCATCAAGACAAGTTTTGCCTATACATATAAGACTTCTCACACTTGCAAAACAGCTTGGAACTTTGGCAATTGCAACGTGTGATATTACTCTAAGTATTCTTATGAGTAATTCCTCGTCACATAGATCATTTGTATTTCTGGGTTGTTTAGATACTTTCACAAGTGTGATTATCTTTGTTCCGCAACAACTCTTGTATTTTATTTATAAGCAATAAATAAAATACATTGAAAAATACATCTTGACTCATTGCCATAATACTTGATTATATTTAGTAATTTATATAGTTTCAAGCAATTATACTTTATTACTCTTATCCATTATCTGGATCGTAATTCTAACTAGTCCCATGTAGTTTCGATTTACTTGCCAATCGGGTTACTTGATATAACTTGTGATTATTATTGTCTAACTTTATATCTTGTTATATCTTGATCTCGTGCACATTTTGTTAGATGGACTTACATTTGGTATCAGAGCTTCCCAGGTTAAATCATTAAGTTGTTATACCTGTTTTGATCCTACAAGATGTCTGGAACCGAAAAACCAAACCCTAACCCAAATGTCAATATGAATCAAAATCCACCACCTCCACCACTAGCTCAACCCAGTGTTCATGTTCACTTTCCAAATAATCCGGTACCTAAATTTAATGGAAATAGTGACACATTCATTACTTGGAAGGCATGTATGCTCAAGTACATCGCTGGTGTTGAAAGACACTTGACCACCATTCTTGTTGAAGGTCCTTATGTTCCCATGAATGCTTCAACTGTTGTCTTTAATCAAGATGGGACCCCTAGGTTAACACCCAAAGAGAAAGATCATTGGTCAGAAGAAGATCATCGTTTGGCTGACCTAGACTCTAAATTACAAAACATGATTCTCTTTGCTGTCCCATAAAGTTTAAAACCTACTATTGTTTTACTTGACAATTCTAAGTTGATGTGGGAAGAATTGCTAACACAATTTGAAGGAAAAAAGGAAACTGTCACTACAAGAAAAGTTTCTTTAAATAAAAAATATGAAGCATTTTTTGCATTACCAAATGAGTCTTTAACTGAAACATATCTTAGATTTACAAATTTGGTCAATCAATTAAAAGCTCTTGGTGTCACAAAAGACAAAGAAATTTTGCTTGAAAAATTTTGTGATATTTTACCTTCAAAATGGGAAAATTTGATCATGGTGTTAAGACAAGGAAACACTCTTCACAGCCACACTCTGGCCTCTCTATATGGTACTTTTAGATTCACTGAGGAAAATAAAGCAGAGAGAGCTGTGGCTGAGCAAGATGCAAAGAATCATTCATCTACCAAGTCAGCTCTGGTTCATTATTCTGAACCTCAAGATACTGCCCTACTATCTTCTGAGAGTGATCAGTCTGACTCAATGAAGAAGATAGTAGCTGAATTGATGAAAGTTGGTATTTCTGATTATGCATCACATGAATGTGATGAGGATGATGATGATGATCTAATTGCTATGATTGCCAAAATCTTTAATCGTTTTAAATTTAAAAACAAAAGAAATGGCAAACAATTTTCATCAAACAACACTGTTGATAAATCCAATCTTGAATGTTTTAAATGTGGAAAGAAAGGACATTTTATGAAGGAATGTAGATCATCACAACCTTCCTCGTCACCCACTGCCCCTAACCACTCTATCTTTCAGAAGCCAGATGATGGGTACAAAGCTAAGTACAAAAAGCTGAAAGCCCACATGGCAATGATGGCACAAAAAGAATCCAACAAAAATAGCTGCATGGTAGCCAATACTGAAAAATGGGAGGATTCTGATGAGTCATCTGATGATGAAGAAGAAGTAAGGGATATGTGTTTCATGGCTCGTGAAGATCAAAGTCATGTTGTTAAATCTGATGTGGAATCTGGTCGTTGGGTGGATATTATCATGAAAAAGGTTAGTGAATTTGGTTTTGAGAATGATGAAGGACTAAAACTGGATCTTTTAGTTCGAATTGAGGCTGACATATCATATGTTGAGACTGTGCGTTCAGAAGGTATTAAAAATTTTGAAATGAATTCTTCTGAACTGAACGCCAGTCAGGCCAGATTAAAAGAACTGAAAGATGTTCAGTTGACCCTGAAAAGTTATCAGTCAATGGTTTCAAAATTAGAATTGGAAAAGGAAGAATTGAAAACCATTTTAGAAAAAGAACAAAAAATAATAAAATCTTGGATGAAATCACCTTTTCCAGAAGCTGCCATAAAGAAAACTTTTGAAAACCAAAGAATCGCTTATGGCACTGGTGATCTTCATCTTGCTTCTGTAATAACTGATTTTGATGCTCTTCCAAAAGAAATGAGACCAGAAATTGTTTTTAAAGATCTTGGAAAATCAAAACTGATAACTAATCAAGCCCTGGAACAACCTGAGGGCAAATCTGAAGCATGTCAGACCAGTGCTTCAGACAAGAAGGCTAAATCCAAGAAGCCCTCCCCTCAATCTTCAAATCAGGTTTCCAAAAACCAGAAAAAGAAGAAGAATGTCATCCCTGCTGAGCCTTCTACCTCAGATTCTGGTAGAGCTCAGGTGTCTGATCATGAATCTATTTTGTTAAGGATTGAAAGTCAATTTCAAAATTTGGCTAGGCAAGTGCAAAGCTGTAATGCAAGATTGAAGAATGTTGAAATCACTCCACAAAATCTCAAACAAAATCCAAAACCTTTTTCAAAGAAAATCAAACAAGAAAAGCAAAAATCTGAGAAGAAAAAGGTTTCTGAGATCATTAAACCAACGGTTTTTGTGTCATCAGAAGTTATGACTGAAATTCCTTTTGATCCATCAGTTCCCCACATACTAAAGAAATCTGAGACTGTTCAGGGAAAGTCCAGTGAACCCATCAAAAGATGGGTTCCCAAAAAGAACTAATTTTTGTGTATGTGCAGGGTGACCGCAAAAAGAATACTTGGTTTCTTGACAGTGCTGCTGGCAGAACCATGACTGGTCACAAATCCCTGCTGGAGGAATATAGGGTGCAAGAGGGGCCCTCAATAACTTTTGGTAATGATGATCATGGACAAACTGAAGGATATGGTATTGTGAATAATGGTCAGGTCAAATTCACAAAAGTTGCATATGTGAATGGTTTGAAATATAACCTGATCAGTGTCAGCCAACTTTGTGATGATGGCTTTAAGGTTTTATTTGATATTTCACAAGGTACCATATTCAACAGAGATTGGAAGGTAGTAATGATTGCTCCCAGAAAAGGAAACATTTATGTAGTAGACATGAACAGTGCTACTTCTGAACAATGTTTCTATACAAAGGCTGATGAGGACACCAATTGGTTGTGGCACAAAAGGCTATCCCATCTCAATTTCAAAAATATAAATAAATTGTCAAGAAAACAACTTGCTGATGGGATACCAGACATGTCTTTCAATAAAGACAAGCCATGTCCAGGGTGTGAAATGGGAAAGAAGAAACGAGCATCTTTCAAAACCAAGCAAAATTTCAGCATCACTGAACTACTTCACATGTTACACATGGATCTCTTTGGTCCTGTGAATGTTCAGACAAAAGCCAGGAAGAAGTACACCTTCGTTGTAGTTGATGAATATTCAAGATATTGTTGGGTAATCTTCCTCAGAAATAAAAGTGAAGCTGCTGCTGAAATTATTTCCCTTATCAAACAAATTGAACTCAAGCACAAGCGAAAAGTATGTCAGCTCAGAAGTGACAATGGCACTGAATTCAGAAATTCCACTCTGGAAACTTTCTGTACTGACACTGGCATATCTCAGAACTTCTCCTCGGCACATACTCCAGAGCAAAATGGTGTTGTAGAAAGAAAGAATAGAACACTGATTGAAGCTGCCAGAAGTATGTTGAATGAATCAGGTCTTCCAAAATGTTTTTGGGCTGAAGCTGTTGCAACTGCTTGCTACACTCAGAATCGTTCCATTTATGTCAAAAGACATAAAAAGACTGCCTATGAAGTACTCAGAAATAGAAAGCCTAATATTGGATATTGTCATGTCTTTGGATGTCCAGTATACATTCTGAATGATTCCAGCAAATTGGCCAAATTTGATGCCAAAGCTGATGAAGGATATTTCCTAGGTTATTCAACAATTCGCAAGGCCTTTAGAGTCTATAACAAAAGACTTGAAAAGGTTGATGAGTCAGTTCATGTTTCTGAACAAATCAGATCAGTCACCTGAACATGTTTCTGTTCAATCCAGTTCAGAACCAATTTCAAATCAGCAAAGTAACATTCCATTCTATCCTTCAGTCACATTCAAACTACCTCCTGAATGGACTATTGGATCAGATGTGCGTGCTACTCCTCAGATATCAGTTTCCCCTGAAATACCTCAGAATGAAGAATTTCATGATGCAAATCGTGATTTACAAGATGATGAAGATGATGAAACTGAAATAGTTTATTCCGATCCATCTTCTGAAGTAGGACAGAGAAGTTCTTGCACTAATATCATTGTTCATCCTGGTCATTACTCTAAATGGACTCGCTCACATCCAATTGATCAAGTGATTGGCGATCCAAGTAGAGGGGTTCAGACCAGAAGAGCCACAAGCGATCAATGCTTATTCGTCAGCTTCTTGTCACTGATAGAACCGAAGAAGATTGACAAGGCTTTGAAAGATCCAAGTTGGGTTCAAGCCATGCAATAAGAGCTCAACCAATTTGAAAGGAATAGTGTTTGGGAGCTTGTTCCATGTCCCTCCAATCTAAAGAAAGAACCAATTGGGACAAGATGGGTCTTTCGCAACAAGGTAGATGAAGATGGCCATGTAATCAGAAACAAGGCCAGACTTGTTGCAAAGGGTTATGTACAAGAAGAAGGAATTGATTTTGATGAGACTTTTGCACCAGTGGTAAGACTAGAAGCTATCAGAATTTTCTTAGCATTTGCAGCTCATCATGAGTTCAAAGTCTACCAAATGGATGTTAAAAGTGCATTCTTGAATGGAGAGCTAGAAGAAGTTGTGTATGTATATTAACCTCCAGGATTTGAAAGCAAAGATAAACCTCACTGGGTGTATTGACTGAACAAAGCATTGTATGGTCTGAGACAAGCACCTAGAGCCTGGTATGATACTCTAAGTCGACATCTTTTAGATAATGGTTTTCATAGAGGTGCTATAGATAACACTTTATTCATCTTGCATGAGAAAAGTGATATCTTACTTGTACAAGTATATGTTGATGATATTGTGTTTGGATCTACAAATATAAAATTGTGTGACAAGTTTTCAAAAATTATGTCTTCTGAGTATGAAATGAGTATGATGGGTGAATTGACATATTTTCTGGGTCTTCAAGTAAAACAAACCAGTGATGGTATTTTTATTAATCAAGAAAAATATGTCAAAGATTTATTAAAGAAATATCAATTTGATTCAGTTTCATCTAAAGATACTCCAATTTCTGCACCATTAACTTTGGACTCAGATCCTAATGGAAAACCTGTCGATCCCACAAAATATCGTGGTATGGTGGGATCGTTGATGTACTTAACTGCAAGTAGACCAGACATAATGTTTGCAACATGTCTTTGTGCACGATTTCAATCTGATCCCAGAGAAGCACACCAGAATGCAGTAAAAAGAATTTTTCGATATCTGAAAGGTGTCCCCAGACTAGGTCTTTGGTATCCCAAAGGCTCAAGTCTAGATCTCATGGGTTATTCAGATTCTGATAATGCAGGTTGTAAGATAGATAGGAAAAGTACCACAGGTGGGTGTCATTTTCTTGGTGGCAAATTAGTTAGTTGGACAAGCAAGAAGCAGACTGCAGTATCATTATCAACTGCTGATGCTGAGTACATTTCTGCTGCAAGTTGTTGTGCTCAGATTTTATGGATGAAGAACCAACTAACTAATTATGGTGTTAAGTACACAAGAACGCCAATATTTTGTGATAACACACGTGCCATTGCAATATCTCACAATCCTGTAATGCACTCTAAAACCAAGCATATTGATCTCAGGTACCATTTCATTCGTGATCATATTTTAAAAGGTGACATTGAAATTCATTTCATTCCCACTGATAAACAATTGGCTGACGTGTTCACAAAACCTTTAGATGTCAAAACTTTTAAACATCTCATTAGTGAATTAGGAATGCTAAATCCTGTGTAGCATTTCAGGGGGAATTGGCAAAAATGTTTTTACAAGAGAAGGAAACTTTCTTTCTGAGGGGGAATTTTTACCTCGGAAAACATTTTGTCTGAAATGTTTCAGAAACTGAAGGACTTCAGAATGTCTAAAATATGAGAAAGTTCAGATTGCACTTCCTTAACCTCTCTCAGAAATTTAATATTATTAAATCTGAAGTCCATCAAAACCTTTTATTATACAATGGATACCTAGCTGGCAAGTGGACACATGACTTTTACTGTTCCAAGATACTTTTTTACTGACGTGTCATACCACTTGCGCCGTAAAGGAAAATGATCATTGCTTTTGCATTAAAAATGGTTGAATTTTTCTCGAAAAGGTGGGGTCATGCCCGTTGTAGCATTTAATGCGGACGTGTCGCCTAAAATTATTTCGGACTTCAAACCCGATCAAAATTACCATCAATAAAATATCATTATTTTCTTTGAGTTTGAATTCCAAAATTCTTTTCATCTATTTTCAACTAAAAATCCTTTGAATTTCCTTGAAAATATATAAACCTTTTTCCAAAATCATTCTTTCATTTACTTCATTTTTCATTTACTCCCAATCATATTTCTCTCTCATTCTCTCAAACATTCAATTCATTCTCTCAAGTATTCAATTTTCATTTCATCCTCTTTGATAACTTCCAACCCTAAAATTTCTTAACACATTTTCATCTCCTTTTCTTCATTTCATTCTATCTCTTTTTAAATGGCTTCCTCATCCTCCGTTAAAGAACCCAGAACCCTCATTGCTTTTGAATATTCTCCACCTAAATCTGTTGTTAAGCCCAACTCTCAATGGCCAAAAGACTTTGAGTCTAAAACCATTCGTTTCAACATGAACAACTTTAAAGCTACCCTTAACGCCAAATCTGAAGGGCTTATGGGCAGATTAAATACTTTTCTTCAACACTGTCCCCTTTCATACGCTCTTACTGCTGACCCAGAGCGTTTATACCATCGATATTTGTTGGAGTTTTGGTATACGGCCGAAGTTGCCAAAGATGAGAAGTCAATAGCCTTCACACTAAAGGAGGGTACGGTGAAGTGCGTATTGACGCTTGACAGTTTTAGGGAGGCGCTGAGGCTGAACTATTTGCCTCCCAACACCTCGTACACAAAAAGACAAAAAGGGGTGAACTTCAGGGAAGTTTTGCTGGTTACTGGCCACAACCAGATCGTTGATGATGATGGCAATTTGAAGACATCGGGCCACATCTTCATTGCCGGTTTTAAGGGGTGCTGGAGATACTTCTGGACACAAATTGTAGAGTGTCTAGGAGGGAATAGTGGAGGACTGGATCAAATCTGTTTGATTCAGGTCGAGATGGACTACTACTTGTGGCATGGGATGAAGGTGGATTTTGCTGAGATGTTGTTTGCTCAGCTATTGACTAAGTTGAAGGGGAAGAGGAGCATTTATATTGCCTTTCCCAGATTTTTGAGCATTTGTTTTTTGGCGATTCTAGGAGAGGGTTATGCTGACGTCCTTCTAGAGAGTTCTCAGACTGAATTTTGCAAGGACCTCTCCAAGATGACCGAGTCTGAGGACGAACCTGAACTGTCCCCTTCTATGTTTCAGGTACTTAGTAACAATGTTAAAACTGACACAGCACGACCGGCTGGCTCAGAAAGATCACTGGGCGGGTCATAAAAGAATGTGAGACCCACCAGTCGATCTAGTGGCACTACGCTACACTTGTTTAAACCCAAAACAAGTTCTAACCTGCCACTTTCATCTTCCACTGACCAACCTGAGGATCTCTCAAAAGACTCCTCAGGATTTCCAAAGGGTTTATTAACACTGCGTCCTTTTAGGCCATCCTTACAACCCAAGGATATTAGTACCCAAGCTCAGCCTTCTGAAACCTCAAAACAGGTTTCAGAAGAAGGTCAAATGGGAAACCCACAAGCAGCCATCTCCAAAACTTCTTTAGGAGGAGATGGTGAAGATATTGGTGTGTCAGCCCAACACACATTAGAAGTTGTGTCTGCACATGCACTCCCTGTAACTTCACAAATCTTACACTCTTTGCTTGCACAAACTTTTGATATTTCTCAGTGATACCCAGAGGAATGGAGGGTTCAAAGTCTGCGGCCGATGATGAGACTCTTGGATCCAGCACAAGAGTTACTGAGGCACAACTGGTATCGTCTGAAGCAGTTCCATCTCTGACCAGTAACGATGCACCTGCTGAAGCAGCTGCTGAACTGGGTGCTGGTCTGGATTCTGGGAATCTAGACCAGAGCATATCTGACCAGGATGTAAATGTCTGGGATGAAGATGAGCTACCCGAGGGAAACCTCGAAGACTTCGTCTTTGATGAAGAATTACTGGGGGAGAATCTTTCAGATTCTGAGCCAACCCTCACTCATTTTGAAGAACCATCATCACAACAACAACAACAACAACAACAACAACAACAATTCATCGATCTCGATCCACCTTATCAACCACCACCAATTTCTCATCAACACCCTCTATTTCCTCAAGGCACAACTCCTGCCTATGTCACTTCTGTTGTCTTTCAGCCACCTCTTCAATTCCTTCACCCACAAATCCATGATGTTCCACCAAGGAAGACGTATGATCTGCCAGGAGAGCAAGAAAAAGATTTGGATTCTGAGACCGAGTCTGATGGTCCTTCAGAAAGAATCCTGGAGAAATCTCTGGCGAGCATCGGGACTACTCCCTTTGTTGCTTCAGCTTCCACTTCAACTGCTGCACCTTTTAGCATGGAAGCTCAGCTAGAAAAGTCACAAACTGCAGTCCAAAACCTTCTCATTCAGGTTGAGGGCTTATCAAAATCTCTAGCTGCCAACACTAAGTCTCTAGCAGATTTGAAGGATGCCCGGGATGTTATGGGTACTGAATTCACAAGGATAGCAGTTAATGAGGGCTTAGTGGTTGGGAAGTTGCATGATATGGTGTCATCTTGCAATGGGTTGAGTAGGGCGATTGGTGAAGCCTTTAAGTTGACCAAGAGGGATGTGCAGAGTTCAGTAGTTGCGAATCTGCAATCCTGGTTATTAATGATTCAAAATTCTTTCTTGGCACTTGAAAAGGAAGTAGGTGAGTTGGGAAAGAAGCCAAGTGTTGATGCAGAGTCTCTTGGTGCCTCAGTTGGTGATAAAGATTCTGTGACACTGAAATCTATATTTTCTGAAGAACTCATTTCTCAGATTTCAGTGTCAGTGGCTGACAAAGTTGAAGAGAGGGTCAAGGTGCTGGTTTCTGAAGTATCTAAAGCAACAAATGACAAGGTTGACAGGGCTGTAACTGAAATGAAAAACTCTGTGTCAACTCTTGATAAACAAGTTCAGAACCAGTCAAAGCAACTGGATGAAATCCTGGCCCTGCTCAAGAAAACTTCTGAAGTTGTTACTCCTCCTCCCTCTGGTATGTTATCTGAAGAAGACAAGGGGTTACTGAAAGAAGTCCTAGAGCATGAGAAGCTAAATCTGAACTCTACTTTCAGATTAAGAGCTCAGTTTGCAACTATGTCAAAGGGAATTTCTGATAGTATCTCCCAGCAGAATTGGGAACCTCTGCAGGGCATGCAACAGGCTATCGACTTATATGCAAGGATGCCTGCAGAGATTCCCAAAAGGGGAAGTGATGTGCCAATTGGGTTGCTGGCCAGCTCTCAAGAACTTATTGAAGCAACCAAAAGGACATCTGGAACTGAGGGGGAACAACCAAGGGTACAATCTGAACCTCAACCATCTGAACCATCAAGGAAAGATAAAGGCAAAGCAAAGATGGTTGAGGAGCCAAAGAAAAAGGGGGCCAAGGACTCTGGATTTGTGGTTGGTGAAAATGTGGATGAGCATGGTTATCCATTGCCAGACTTGGAAGCTGATCAGAAAAAGTTGGAAGCCCTTCAAAAAGAAGTCTCCAATCAATTCATTATGTGGAGAGAGACTCAAGAAAGAGAAAGGGCCTAACACTTGGCAATGGGTACCATTGATCTGGTGGATGTTGCAGCTCTTGGTCTTACTAAAGAAAGATATCAGAAGATCAAGCATGACGCAAGAGTGCAGAAAGCTTTGGTGGATATGGCAGAATATGAATATGGGATGAAGTATTCTCCCTTGGAACAGAAGTTGGACCATCTCACTTTCAAGATATCTATTGAAGACTTGATAAAGAATAGAAAGAAAGAGATGGAGATTAAAAAGAAAGAAATAATGTCTAGTGTTCTGAAAGCTGAAAAGGAAATTTGCAGGCCACCCCAGAAGCCCAAACTTACTGGCCCAAGGACTTCAAGAAAAACTGCTCGAGATGCTGACCTCTCTACATTCATACCCATTTCCAAAGAAGTTGCTCAGGTAAAGGATAAACATGAGAAGGATCAGTATGATTACTACATGAAACACAGGTGTCATCCTGCAAAGATCCTGGATGTGCAAATTCTGAAGGAAGATGGTCTTAAGCTGTTTAATCTGACTGTGAAAAGAGAAGGTAGAGCTGAAGAAGAGTATGAGCAAGTGTCGGTGCATAAGTTTGGGTATTTTGAGCATAAGGAGATGATCAATGCGCTGAAGGGAAAACTGAAGTCTCATCTGAATGGCGCCTGGATGCTGAAGATCCAACAGAAAATGAAGGCCAAGGTTGAGATGGAGGAAAGGTTATTTGGAAAGATCAGCTCTCCTAAGAGAAAAGCTACTGAAGCACCTTCTGGCTCAAGGCCTGCGAAGAAGTAGTGTATCTCTTTGTAAATATTTGTACTTATAAATATTTTCATTTCATTTCATTTCTGTACTTGTAACTGAACAATCATCTCAGTATCTTCTATATAGTTGCAAGTTACATCATATTATTAGAAAATAGTTTAAGTTAGAAAAACAAACTAGAAAACTTTCTTAAGGCATCGTGATCTATGAGATGTCCTTAGAAATATTTTTACAACTTAAACAAAAACTTGTATTTTTAGACTTACAAACTTGTATAGATAGAAGTCTAAAATACATGAACTATTTTAGAACAAATAGGGGGAATTTGTTAGGTCGAAAATCGACTAAGTATTATTTGTTCAAAATAGTTGAAGCTCAAAAGAAAGCTTGCTCAGGATTCTGAAATCATTCAGAATATAGCTCACTGAAGCTTCACTTCAGATTTAGAATCAACCAACACTGAAGACGTTCAGACGAAAGTCAAAGACTGAAGACTGAGGAAGAAGATCATCTCAGAAGCAGAGCTCAGAGAAGATCTTACCTGAAGTTGAATCTGAAGAGGCTCATTGAAAAAGTACTTACAACACTTTTTCATTGATTACGAGGAAAGTCTTTTTGCAGCTTTAACTACCTTTACCCGGTTAATTACTATCAACCTGGGATTGGGAAAGTTTTAGCAAAAAGGTTGGGAATAAAGTATGTCAAGTCACATCAAGAAACTGACATACTTTACCTTAAACAAGCGTGTTATGGATTTGTCCTACAAATCCATCCAACCATATTTAGTACGGCATTTTGACATGTCATCAAGACATGCTTTGCCTATAAATATAAGACTTCTCACACTTGCAAAACAGCTTGGAACTTTGGCAATTACAACGTGTGATAGTACTCTAAGTATTCTTATGAGTAATTCCTCGTCACATAGATCATTTGTATTTCTGGGTTGTTTAGATACTTTCACAAGTGTGATTATCTTTGTTCCGCAAGAACTCTTGTATTTTATTTATAAGCAATAAATAAAATACATTGAAAAATACATCTTGACTCATTGCCATAATACTTGATTATATTTAGTAATTTATATAGTTTCAAGCAATTATACTTTATTACTCTTATCCATTATCTGGATCGTAACTCTAACTAGTCCCATCTAGTTTCGATTTACTTGCCAGTCGGGTTACTTGATATAACTTGTGATTATTATTGTCTAACCTTATATCTTGTTATATCTTGATCTCGTGCACATTTTGTTAGGTGGACTTACATTAACCCACTCACATCTGTCATATGACGTGTCATCACCATGGTATAAAAAGATGCACTTTTATGGGGATTGTGAAAAATTAGTGGACGAGTGGGTATACAAGCCGTCGTAGCATTTAATGCTGACACCAAGAATTAAATTTTTGCTTCAAATTTCAAAGTAATATTTATAAATGTCTTTTAATTTTTGAGTTTTAGCAATTAAATATTCTTGGTTATTCTTTGGGATTGTAAATCCAACTTATAAATACCCATTGTTCTCATTTCACATTCCTTCATTCAGTTTCAATCATCAACAATCGCTTCCTTTCTCTCTCTGCTCAATAAATCAAGAACCTTAATCCCAAAATTCTCAATTTCTACTTCAGATCATTCTTTCATGGCTCCTAAATCTTCTCGCAGTAGAGACATTAATCTTCTCACTGTTATATACAATCCATCCCCTAATGTCAAACGTACCCATGGTGCCCCAAATCCAAAATTATTTAAATTAAATCCCAATAATCCCATGGCAAGTTTGAAAGGGACTCAAGCTGCCAATACTCTTATTGGGAGAATCCAATAGTTTCTTTGTGATTCTCCCATTGGCGAGACTTTTTCAATCAATCCACACAAGATGTACCACGATTACTTGTGTGAGTTCTGGTACACTGCCCAACTTTCCAACGACTGTTCCTCCATTTCTTTCACTCTTAAAAATAGGACAGTCGAGTATGCCATAACAGTGGATACTATAAGGGACACTCTTCACCTTATCTACTGGAGATAGGATGAGTCCCTAGTTGTCATCTCCCAAAGTTTAAACTTTCGCCAGGTCCTTCTTGATATGGGTAACCAGGAGTGTTTCGAAGGTGGAGTATTAAAGACAAAGGGTGTGATGACCTTGAAGGCCCTCTCACCATCCTGGAGGTATTTCTTCATTCACCTGATGGAAAGTATGGGAGGGAGTTCTGGTGGTTTGGACCAGATAAACTCATTCCAGGCAGAGATGGCATACTGCCTGTGGAATGGCTTGAGGGTAGATTTTGCTAATATCTTATTTAGAAGCCTTGTATTTAAGTTGAAAGGCACCAGGGTGATAAAAAGAAAAGATTTGAGGGATCAGAATTTGTCATCATTTCCCATAATACGAGATTGCGTCTGGGGCAGAAATTCAAGAATCATTGCATTGATAGCATTTCCATTTTTAGAGCATAAAGTGCATGTATAAATAGATTGCTATTGTAACCCTTAAAATATAACGAAACATAAAGTTCTTTAACATGGAATCAGAGCTATCAGTATTCCTGACCTCATCCTTTGCCCGTTAAAATTTCCGTCATACTTACCACCAACCCTAAGCCACCATGGCAGAAGCTGGCGGCTCAGACATAAATTCTGAATTAGCAATTCAAATAGCCAACCTGTTACAAAATAACACAAATCACCCATCACAAAACCTGAAATTATCGGATAATCTATAAATCAACCTTAAACTCAATAGCCAAATTTATGCCTTATGGACCCAGATGATCCGTGTGGCCATAGGCGGAAAATCAAAAGCTTTGTTAAATCATTTAACTGAAACCCCACCCGAAAAACTATTAGCCGAAAAGCATAAAATCTGGGAGCAAGAAGATCTTATAGTTTTTTCTTGGCTCATTCAAAACATTGAACCAAACATAGCCGGAAATCTGACCGAATTTTCTGTTGGGTTATATAACTATTTATCAAATCAAATCACAAAGCACACAACGGAATAAAATCTATGTAGTTAATTAATTAACCAAGAAAGAAAACCTCTTACACTGTAACAACCCTCAATTTCGACTAGGACAACTTACTTATATTTATCTAGGTATCTATCCCTAGAGATTTATTAAGAGAATTAACCTTCTAGATATTGAAGGCATAGTGATATTTGCCCTCTAGTTCGATGAAATATCATAGATGACGAGTTGCCTTAGAAATGCCATAAACAAAAACTATAGGCATCCAAGAAAATCTCATAGTATAATTAGTTCTAATTGAACTTCATGAAATGTCAACGAACCAAAATTTTAATCTCAAAGAGTAAATCATAAAAATAACTATGCAAAACTCACAAGATGAGATAACAACCAAAAATTTGTTATGAATATCCAACAATTCAAACACCAAGTTAATTAAAGTACATTTGAACATAAATTACAATGACCATCTTAAAAGTATATTTATAAAACTATGAGGTACATAAAAGTGCTTGAACAATAATAAGTATATCTAGATAAGTGTAAAATAAATACAAGTTTATAAACCAAGAACTAAATAACAAGTTGTAACACAAAAATTATATATACACATATATGCATACAATCATGTCCTAAATTACAAAATAACTAGTAAATAAACCCTCATACATGAACCTATACTAAATAATACTTACACTTTAAACAACTAACTAATTTAAATAATTACACTACACACATATATATGTATTCATACATGAATCTAGACCAAAATACAACCATATACACCCTAAAAATTCAAATTCACACAACACATACCTTGCCTAACCAATGGGCTTCAAGCCACCACTCAACTAGACCAATTAGCACTCCCCCAACTCCTTTTCTCCTCCTCCATCACGTGGGTATGCCCCCTCCCCCTCTCATTTTCTGAGTTTTCTCTCAAACCAACACATACACATGCAACTACACTCTCTCCAACTCTCTCAAAAATTCTGCACTCTTTCTTCTTCATTTTCGGTTTCACCAAGGCAAAATGGAGCTTGAATCTAACTAATCTAATGTAATAATAAGTTCCATTGATCATCTAACAACTAGAGTCCTGTATGGTGTAAGCATGGAGTTGATTTGGAGGCAACAAGATCACGAAATCAGCCCCCAAAGAGGCTGATCAGACAGCAGTAAAAACAGGAGGAAAACATCTCCAATCTTCTTCTTTTCTTTTGATTCTTGACCATCAAAGGGTACCCAACATGTTCCTTTATTTGTTCTTCATATTTTCCGTCCTTTTGTAGCTTATTTTCCCTTCTTCTCAAGCTTCTTTCAGCCATGAAACACCTCAAGAACAGCCATGGAATGGAGACCCAACAACACCCTCAATCTTGTTCTTTTCATCTTCAAAGGTTGACAACTTGAACTCTTTTGATTATCACATTCTTTATCATTCATTTTATCACAAAATACACATAGATCTTCACATGCATGCATATTTAAAAGATTGATCTAGAAGAAATAATTATGAATGCAAGAGATAATAATGGATTTAGAGTATGCATGATAAGATTTGAATTAGTTTAGGTCTATTTTGATTTGGGATTTGAGATGGATCTTTTGATTGATGAGTTTATGTATATATGAATGTTAAAATACATGTTAATAATCTGGGATTTATGAAGTTAGTACAAGAAATAAGGATTTTATAAGAATTCAAGACAAAACTATGCATAAAAATTACTAACCGAAATCACAAGAACACAAATATAAATTCATCACATGATTTGTCCACAAAATATGAAATAAAATCTGTATAAAACACTAATGAAAGACTTAGAGATGAAATAGGATGAACAAAATGTATTGGGTTTGCCAAAATAAGTATTGGGTGAAGCCATAAAGTAAAGGCATGCATTGGGCAAACAAAGTAAGCTGACAGAATCCATCTTCTGTCTTTGAACGGGAAAACTGGGCATGTGAGGGCATTTTCAAGCAAAACTATCAAAATAAAAGTTGTAGAGAAATAAGTTACGATTAACCTCCAACTGGAATTACTCAAAAATACTGAACCAAATGAAAGATATGATTTTTCTACTGAAACTGATCAAACTGTTATTTTGTCTGAATATTTTATAAACTTTAAAAATTTTTATCTCCTAATTCATAAGGTTCCAGGAGGTCATACTTTGTGGAAAGTAATTTCAATGTGTCGTGTATTTAAAATAAAATCATGGGATTTTTCTAACAATCAGAACATCAAGAACTTTTATAAAACTAGATAAGGTTCCAGGAGGTCATACTTTCTGATGTCGCAAGCAGTGCCCATTCGGGACAGTTTGTGTTTGGATAATTTTTAAGGACACCAAACATCATCTAAAAATCCACCAAAAATTCACAAAAATACTAGATACATATAAGTCACTGTGTAAAAATCATGAAGGTCCAAATAGTTCGGCTTGACCCCAAAATAGTAGCCAACATTTCATAAATATGTGAAGTAAAAATAGAAAATTTTGAAAGAAGCTAATCATTAGTGTAATGGGCTAAAACATGCACTAAAGACCATAATGGGCTAACCCGGCCCAAATACTAAACCCATAGAACCATAGATCAGTAGGCCCAACAAACCATATAGTCCAATAACCAATATAACCCATTAAACACATAACCCAAATAAGGTTAAGCCCAATAACTAAATTAAGCCCAAGTCACTTAAAAACCCATCACATTTTGGCCCAATTGATAATCACCCATAACACTTAAACTAATTTCATGAGATAAGTGTAATCAAAATAAAACAAAGATAATTAAGTGTGATAGGCATAAGTAATTATGTTAACCAAGCTATATATTGATATCACAAATGCTAATTCGCGCTAAAATCGATTACACAACAAATGATGAATAAGGATAACATAACTTAATATGACATTTCTATATGATAACCTAAGATGCCAAGTGAAACTACAAATGAAGCCAAGTTACCAAAAATCTAACAACTTATAACTACGCATGTAATTAAAGTAACCTTTTACACCATCAATCTCAACAACCAAAACGATGCGAATGTTAGTAATATACTTGATCCCACAATTGATAGCAACATAATGAAAGTGGCATTTCTAAGTGATGGCTTAAGATAGGAACTTACATGTATTAGTCCTATCATAGGGATAGTCTTGGCTTTGAAATGTGATTGAGAAACGTGACGGATGTATGATGGAGCGATTGATGGGAAGTACCCATTTTGGATAAGTGAATATAATATGCGGCATATCAAGGTGAGTCATAGCCCCCTTTCAAGCTATTTTATGTGTTTAACTATCGGGGTGAAAAGCATAATATATAAATGAAATTGCTTTCTATATATTTATGAAATGATTCTTAATACTATGATTATGAAATGAAGCTATATCGTATGTTCAATGTGATAAATGTTTTATGATGAGCTTGAGTTCTGTCAACCCGTTTTCTTTCGGTACACTACTATTTACTCCGAAAGTGGAGGCCTGTAGTTAGATAGTTGCGCAACTAGGATTCGTCCACCCACCCAACGTGTAACGGTGGGATGTTTGGTTGCCTTTGTGACGGCCATCATTCCCAGTCCGACCACGCGGTGTTCTAGCTACCTTAAATTTGAATGGTCGTCTCCATGGCACGACCCTATTATTTATTAATACGGCACTTGATTGACAGCTTGTGCCATGAAATGAATTATATATATTGTGGGACTTGATAAGATGGTAGTAGTAGTGGCTCAAGCATCTACTCATCAAAATTATGTAAATTATGCCTTTGTGGCTAAATGAAATTGATATTGAATTATGCCCTTGTGGCTAAGTGAAATTGATATTAATATTGTTGATAATTGGAAATTGTTTGAACATATGGATTGGGTATCGTCCCTCATATGATATCTTGAAAGACGTTGAAATTGGTGATATTGAAATGATTTTGGTAACCGAATGATTTTGGTATGATATACGATTAATCGATTTATATACTTTTTCTCTCATGATGATTTGACAAATGAGAACCTGAAATTTTACTATGGATTTTACCAAGTCTTGATATGACATTATGGTATTTGGAAACTTGATAACATGATATGAAAATTTTGTCGATCATATGGTTTGGATATTTCGAAATGTAATAGTAATCGGTTTTCTAAGTATTAAAACGGTGATGTACCAAGATTTATATAAAAACCTATGCACTCACCAACTACGTTTTCGTAGTTGACACTTTTTCTTCATGCTTTTCAGGAAATAAGCTTAAGCATTGAGGATTTATATGCTTCATGATTATTTGCATTGCACCTTGGAGTCAAAGATCAAACCTTGTGATGGGCAATGGAATCCGCCTTGATCATTGTAGTTTGCTATTTCATGTGCTTGTTATTTGTTTCGTGGACTTAATATCCAAGTATGGTGGACGCATTTGTACTTGGAAATTGGTTCACATGCTTGTACATGTGTAAATTATTTTTATCAAATAAAGCTATGGTGAATGTTATTTATAATCCTTTGTTTTGAATACTCGACTTTCTGTACATCTCATTTATCTGCCTTAGTTGGGGTGTTACACACACACAACGTTAGAATGTATGCCTGCTAGCACTTGATCACGAACCGAACAACCCTTTGTTAATACCCTTTTATCTGAACTAACCAAAACCCAAAACCCTTTTGTTTGGTAGAATCGGCCGAAGTCAAGAGAGAGGGAGAAGGAGAAATTTTTAGGGTTTTAGAAAACCTTAAGATTTGTGTGTCAAAATCAATTAACTTAGGCCTCTATTTATAGGATTAGATTTACTTGCTGACCAAGTTTAGGGTTTGTGAAACCCACTCCTTCTCCTATTCGTCCCCCCCCTAGAATATTCTAGAGGGTTTCCTAATTGTTTCCTAATTACAACTCTCCTTCGTTAAGTCCGTTAATTAAGTACCATTAACTATTAACCTTTTAACGGACAATCGTTAGTTTTTCGTGATCTAGTTAATTAATAAATTACATTTAATATATTAATTAATTATAGTTACATTCGTGTTGAACGTGTGACCCTGTAGGCTTATATACTTCTCGGACATACGTTCATTTTACGTGATCATATTCTAACATTTTCCACGTCAAAGGAATTGTGGGATGCTTTGGTAACCACTTACAGTAGCATCAAAGATAAGCTACAAGCCTTTAATTCCATGTTAAGGCCAATGAACTTAAACAACACGATAAGTCCCTCGAAGATTTTTGGATTTCTCTCCAAGGTGTTTGGGGAGAGATAGATCGAATGCACCCAAATCCGATGAAGTGTTCGGATGACATGAAGTGTTCGGATGACATTAAAGCATATGCAAAAGTTAGATCCGACCAGAAACTGTTTCAATTTTTGAATGGACTGGATCGGAGATTCGATTTCGTAAAAAGGGAAGTGCTTCTTGTCGACCCACTTCCAACAGCAGAAGCCGTCTACGCCTCTGTTCTCAAAGAAGCTGCTCACCAGAATATTCTGGGAGCAACTTCATCTGAACCATAGGTCATAGCCGCTGGCAAGAAAAGGCTTCCGCCGCAATAATATCAAGAAAAGGCCAGACATCAGAGATGATAAATCTCATCTTACTTGTGATGAATGCGGTATGGAAAGGCATACAAAAGACCAGTGTTTCCATTTTTTTGGTTACCCAGAATGGTCGTTCGAAAATAAAAAAGGTATCAGGTACAGGGGTGTCTCGATCGAGAAAGGGAAGCTTCGTACCACCAATGATAACCCCAACAAAGCAAGTGATGGCCGAAAATCAGAAAGCAGTGGCTTCGGCGGAGTAGCGGCAGCCGGAAAAAATGGGGAAGGGGAAAGATTGTGGCGGCAGGTAAAAGAGAGAAAGGGATTATTTCTGATTTCTCTCTCTTTAAAAATGTTTCTTACTTTCCATATTATAAGTCTGATGGTACGTATATATCATCTAGATATAGTTCTATGCCTAAGAGTAATATAGTAAGTAACAACACTTGGTCAGGCCCATTTACTAGTAACTGGTCAGGCTCATGTAGATCTAATGATACCGCTTGTGTGGCCCAAAGTAAAAGGCAAAATGGATCATGGATTTTTTATTGTGGGGCAATAGATACCATGACATACGAGTTATCCGATTTTAAAGAAAAATCTAGACCAAGAAAAACACACACCCGAGCTGCAAATAAAGCAAAAATGGATGTAAAGACTAGAGGAATAATTGAAATTTCTCCGAGCATTAAACTGTCTAATTGTCTTCATGTTCCTTCTTTGTCACATAAACTCTTATCAATAAGTCATGTGACAAAAGAATTAAAATGCTCAGTACTCATGAATCCAACTTTTTGTCTTTTACAGGATATCAGGACGGGACGGATTATTGGGCGTGACATTGAGAGAGATGGACTGTATTATGTAGATGAAGTGACTTCAAGTGGAAGTGTGATGTTAGCTCATGGAACAAATGAAAGAGAGGCTTGGTTGTGGCATAGAAGACTAGGAAACCCATCCGTTAGTTATTTGCATAATTTATTTCCTAAACTTTTTCCTTCTAATAAAAACAATTTCTTGTGAAACTTGAATACTAGCTAAGAGCCATAGACAAACCTTTAAACCAAGTAATACTACAGTTAAAGTTTCTTTCTCATTAATTCAATCAGATGTGTGGGGCCCTGCCCCTGTCATTGGGGGTCAAAATTTCCAGTATTATGTAATATTTGTTGATGATTGCACCCGGATGACTTAGATTTATTTTTAAAAAAATAAAGTTGAAGTTTATGATAGATTCACTGCATTTTATGCCATGATTCAAACCCAATTCCAATAATCTATTCAAGTTCTTCAGTCAGATAATGGTAGAGAATATATAAAATCTATCTAAAGGAATTGTCTACCAAACCACCTGCCCCCATACCCCAGAATAAAATGGTGTCGCTGAAAGGAAAAATAGACTTTTGTTAGAAATGACTAGAGCTCTAATAGTTGAGTCTCATGTTCCAAGAAGTTTTTGGCCAAAAGCTCTAGCCACTGCCACATACTTAATTAACCGGCTCCCTACAAAAGTCCTACAAATGAAAACCCCCCTAGATACCTTCACTGAACAGCATACACTTCTGCAAGCACTTACCGTTCAACCTAAAGTGTTTGAATGTACTGTATTTGTTCATATTTCAAAATCATATCATGATAAACTTGATCCGTGTGCTGAAAAATGTGTTTTTGTGAGATATGGGAAGGGTATAGGTGTTATAATCCAAAAACTCGTTGCATGTTCACAACAATGAATTATGATTTTTTTGAATACAAATACTTTTACTCCCTGCAACACAATGGTTAGGGGGAGGAACAAAGTGACACACTGAGTTGGCTTCACTATTCATCAGATTTTCAGACCACTACCTCGTCAGAAATTCAGAGTCTAGATAAAGATTTACAGTCCTCCTCTCAAAGTGACAACCCAAGTCCAGACCTGATATCCGAGGTAAGTAGTTCTTAACCAAGCCATACTTTGAATGATATGGATATTCCAGCTAATGAAGTGAAGGAAAATGTTAATGGAGAGTTAGAAAATATAGAAGAAATAACCCCTCCAGAAAATGCTCCAGAAAGTGCTCCAGAAAGATATATTCTCCCACCGAGGTCTACCAGAGGAATTCCTGCAAAGCGATATTCTCCAGAAAAGAGTTCTCGATCTACTAAGTATCTGGTAGACAGCTTTGCGAATATTGCAGAAGGTTTTTTCTCCAAAGAAGCAAAAGCATTTGCAGCAAAACTATATTCAGAAGAGCTCCCGTCCGATGTAGAGCATGCCTTGAAGTTATAAAACTGGAAGGATGCTATGGATAGTGAAATGAAGGCTCTTATGAAAAATGATACATAGGAGAAGTGTACTCTTCCAAAAGGAAAGAATCCAGTAGGGTGCAGGTGGATATATACCATCAAAAATAGATTAAAATGGGGATGTAGAAAGATATAAAGCAAGACTTGTTGCCAAAGGGTACACTCAGACCTATGGCATTGACTATTCAGAAACTTTTTCTTCAGTGGCAAAGCTGGATATAGTAAGGGTACAATAGCAGCAAATCAGGGGTGGTCTCTTCATCAGTTTGATGTGAAGAATGCTCTTTCGCACGTAGATTTAAAACAGGAAGTGTATATGGATCCTTCTCCACATTTTTCCCATAATTTTAATCATGGGGAAGTTTGTAGGTTGAAGAAATCCTTGTATGAACTTAAACAGTCACCTAGAGCTTGATTTGGAAGATTCACTCTTGCTATGAAGAAGTATGGATATCAACAAAGCAATTACGATCACACATTGTTCCTTCGTCATAGAGGGAATCTAGTAACATGTCTAATAATTTATGTTGATGACATGATTATCACCGGAAATGATGAAACGGAGATTGATCAACTAAAAATAGCTTTGTTTGCATAATTTGAAATGAAAGATTTGGGAGATCTGGAATATTTTCTTGGAATAGAAGTTTCAAGGTCTAAACGTGGAACTTTTATTTGTCAGAAGAAGTATATATTGGATCTTTTAGCTAAATTAGGAATGATTGATTGCAAGCCAGCAGACACACCCATGGTCATTAATCAGAAGTTGTTTATAAAGACAGATGCTAAAGCCACTAATAAAGATAGATATCAAAGGTTGGTAGGGAAACTTATCTATTTGGCTCATACTCGTCCAGACATAGCATATGCTGTTGTAGTGGTTAGTCAATTTATGCACCAACCTCAGGAAGATCATATGGATGCAGTTCAGTGAATTATCAGATATCTTAAAAGGGACATCAGGTCATGGGGTATTGTTTAAAGCTAATGGTCATTTCAAGATTCACATATATATCGATGCAGATTGGGCAGGAGACAAAGGTAATCGAAGGTCAACTTCTGGATATTTTTCAATGGTAGGTGATAATTTGGTTACATGGAAAAGTAAAAAACAAAAAGTTGTCTCCTTGTCGAGCGTTGAAGCTGAGTTTAGAGGTATAGCTAGAGGATTAGCAGAAGCATTGTGGTTGAGAAAGCTTGTGTCTGAAATAAATTTGGTTCCCAAAGGAAGCATTCGAATCATGAGTGATAATGAAGCTGCTATCCAGATTTCAGAGAATCCAGCTCAACATGATAGAACCAAGATGTGGAAGTTGATCGTCATTTTATTAAAAAAAAATTGCAGAGTGGAATCATCAAGTTACCTTTTGTTAAGTCTGAAGAACAGCTTGCTGATATTCTAACAAAAGCCGTGGGAACATCTATGTTTCATAAGTGTCTAAGCAAGTTGAATTTCGTTAATCCCGATATTCAACTTGAGGGAGAGTAATAAAAAGAAAAGATTTGAAGGATCATAATTTGTCATCATTTCCCAGAATATGAGATTGTGTCTTAGGCAGAAATTCAAGAATCATTGGATTGATAGCATTTCCATTTTTAGAGCATAAAGTTCATGTATAAATAGATTGCTATTGTAACCCTCAAAATATAACGAAACATAAAGTTCTTTTATCAATTCATCTCTTTAACACAAGGGACCTTGTATCCCATTTTCGCAATTTCTATGTTCATGTTTTAAGTTAATTTTGGACAGAGAAGATTACAAGAATACACAATCACTTTACTCTGTGTCGTTGTTACTTTAGAATTTGGATACTTTGGTGTCTGATGTAAATGAAGTCGAAATTCCCTAACGAATGTTGCTGGCATTCACAAAAATTGAAGTGCCAGTCCAAGGTGATTCAGAAAGACAGCTGGGCGGGCCTCAAAATAGTAAGGGACCCCCAATTCGTCCGCTGCTACTGTGACAGTTGTCGAACCTAGGCAACAGTCTTTCCCCACCAGTTCCAGCTTGTTAGTTCTTCCACCTATTTACCCTGGAGACCTCCCAACAGGTGTCCAGGTGAATCCAAAAGCAAAGCGTACAACAAAGAAGCGCCTTAGGAAATAGTCAGAACTTGCCACTGATGTTAGTACCCCAGCCAGCCTTCCAATTTCTTCCCAGCAAGAAACTGGAGATAGTCAAAGGGATGAACAACAGGCAACCACTTCCGAAATTGTTGTAGGTGGAAGTGGTGAAGATAATATTGGGTCAGCCCAACCCAACTTAGAGTTCGTGTCAGCACTTAACTTGCAGAGCCATATATCTGACACTCTTGAAGCACGAACTGACAAAGTTTCTGGCAAGTCACAGCCAGAGATCGAGGTTCCAGACTTAAACCTGAAAAGTTAATAAACTTACAAAAAAAATTTAGCTTTTCCATGATCAATCTTTCCAAAACAATCTCGAACTTGAGCTTTCCCGAGATATAAACACTCAGCAAAAAATTAAAAGTTATAAAATTAATTCATCATTCTTATACCTCCCTCTCAATTTTATGACCAGGGTGTATAACTATGACTAATCATTATAGAAACAATTATTCTTATGTACTCCCCTCACTTTATGACTGAGATACATAACTATGACTAATAAAGATAACAATAATCATTCTTATGTACTCCTCCTCAATTTATGATTGGGATACATAACTATGATTTAACAAAAGTATTCAAAAAATCTTATGAACATAAACGCTCATTATGTCATATCAATTTCAAATATTTCACAATATTGATTAAGCACTTCATATCTCCATGAACCATGATCAAAGTCTTCAGATCAAACATATAAAATTCAGCTTCTTGTGCTCACACCTGCACATTCAAGCTCATAACAAAATCAAGATAATAATGTCATTCTCCATTTTGTGATCACTACAATACATGATAGCAATGACTTAATTTAAAACTACATTTTTTATTTTCTTCTCCAAATTTAGTTATTCTTCACCACCATAAGTCATAAAAACCTATATGACATTATCCTAGTCTAGAACTATAATATAATTAACAAACTTTGAGAACACTGTCTCATTGTTCAACATAAATGACCTACAAACCTATTGTTTGTTCGTCGACTAAAATAAATCTAGAACCTTAACATATTATCTAGATCTCAAGGTTCTAAGAATCGACCTAATCTATATGATTTCGTCGTATTTGTGAGACCAGATGTAAATACTCATATGATTCCCTCATCAAACTAGTATACATCTTAATCAAACTTGGAATGACTTATGTTATCTGCAGTTGTCTTCCTTACGCATTCGAGAAAATAACACAAATCTTGCTCTATAATGGGTAGATTTGTAGGTTATCCAGCACAATCTGCTCATCTTTATAAAAAAAAATCAAATCTTTTCAAAGTAATAAAATACAATCTGGAGAATTCTATGAATTTGCAGGATAAAATAAATATACTTAACAGTCTATTATAAACCTAGATAACTTTAATGTCAAATAATTCATTGTATGCACTTTTAGACTTAAACAAAATCATTTTAAATAACCTTTTCAATCATGAAACAGAAAATTCAAATCTTTTTAATTCAAACAAAAGTCCTTTAACGATTAAATTCAAAATATGAACAACTCTGGGTAGATTTGTAGGTTGTCCTACACAATCTGCTCAACTTTACAAAAAAAAAAAAAAAAAATCTTCTCAAAGTAAGAAAATACAATCTGGAGAATTCTATGAATTTGCAGGATAAAATAAAGTCTATTATAAACCTAGATAACTTTAAGGTCAAATAATTCACTATATGCACTTTCAGACTTAAACAAAATCATTTTAAATAACCTTTTCAAATCTTTGTAATTCAAACAAAAGTCCTTTAAAGATCAAATTCAAATTATGAACAACTCTGTGTTCATTCTACTGAAAATCTTCTTTATAAAAATCAATGAAATAGGCATTAACTCAATATTTGTCTACTAAAATCAACAACTCTGTGTTCTTTTCCTTAAACTCATATTTTGTTATTTATGACACACTTTCTTTTAGCTTTTGATCACCACACTATTGCTTAACTACCCTACTTGTTTATTCAGTCTTCCACAGTACGTAATTGAGCCCCCTTGGAAACTAGATTCTTTCCTGGCTTTATCTCTCGTGCAATAAGAACTTTTATTTAACCAATACAATAAATAAAAATCAAACATTTCACGAAAAACATAATGCACACACATACGCTGAACATAAACAAAAAAAATAGTTACAAGAGCTAAAGCTACTGCAGATTAGATCAGCTTAGCATGCTACATAGGCCTACATATGAGAAATGATTCTTTTATTATTAGTTACGAGAATGGTACCCGCGCGTTGGAGTTAGCGGCGTTGAGATGGTGGGGGTGATAGGTCATAGAGTGTGATAGGTCATAAGAGATGATAGGTCATAGAGTGTGATAGCCAATTGTCTTAGTCGTACGGGCTCCGTTCTCAGATTTAAAAATTTGTCAAAAGTATATCGAATGACATCTCTAATGAAAGAACATGAAATTTTAAGAACACCCTTATAATTATTATGATTTATCGATGTAAGGTTTTTGAGATAAAAGATTTTTTGAATAAATTAGATGAATAAAATCATTTATGGAAGAGAGAAGAAAAAATGAGTGCTTGATATTTTAGGAGAGAGATGAAAATGAAAGATTAAAGTTGTGGGATATTAATGTATGGTACATCATGCATTATCATGTGTACATTGTTGAAATTGAAAGTTAAATTTTAAAACCTTATTTGCTTTATAATATGATATAGATGAATAGTGATCCATCAATGATTACCAATATGTTTGTCCTCTTAAGCACTCGGTACTTTCAGTTTCCTTTTGGTTGTAACACTTTCAGCATACCCTGGCCAATGACAGTCACCATGTAACCTGAGTAGCCTAATATGCCACTTAATCAAGTTTGCGAACTTAAGTGACCCACATTCAGATATACTCCCACAATTGACACAAGCACTAAGATTAAGACATTTGGTGAGTATAGGAAGAAAGCCTTTAAGAATCAAGTCGGTGATAGGTCGGTGATTTCTAACACGCAAAGCAACATAACTTGACTTACGTACAAAATTATACCCAACATTGCATAATGTTAAGTACTTGCATATTTGTGTCATCATTTTAAAACGCTTATGAAAACCCGTGACTTTCGATGAGACTCGTGTAGCAAACTTTCTAACAACCTATCCCAAGTTGCAAGCTTTAGGTAGGCTAGATATACAAAGACACCCTAAGGATTTACTTGTTCGAATCTCTAAGGTCACATAGCTCTATAATTTTCAAAAGATTAGTAAGATATTAGATATCTTGTCACAAATATACATCGATAAGAAATACATACACATGTATGTATCCGAGACCTTCTATATAGAGACCAAATATACAAAATTACAATGCAAGATCTTTCGTAAGATTTAAGGACCGGACTCAATACATATCCATGAAGAGCAGGCACTCTCAGCCATATATCAAAATATGTTTCCCATAGTTCAGATTATAAGTAAACCTTGGTACTTTGTGCCTACCGATACATCATATAATGGTCTGACTGAACTAAGCAATTTAAAGTACAATTAAGTAGGCTTAAAAGCTAAAGTATTGACCTTATTCTATTTATCATTTTCTTTTTCTTTTCTGATTTTTCTGGTTTTTATTTTGTTTTTCTGACACTATATGACGCACATGAACGACACAAACACAGACACATTTTACAAAGTTCCTTTTGAGAGACAATATCACTATAGATTTCTCATTGCAATCAGTTGGACTAGCAACTCAAAACGAGTTCGGTCGAGAGGCTTAGTGAATAGATTAGCTAAATTAAAGTCACTCGACACCTTTTTTAGGACTATTAATTTCTCTTCAGCACAATCACGAATATAATGAAACCTTATATCTATGTGCTTAGTCCTACTGTGCTTAACAAGATTATTGGTAATGGAAATAATGGATTCATTGTCTATCTTTATGGGGGTACAACGGAAATTCTGACCGTAATCACATAGTTGTTGCTAAATCCATAGAACCTATGAACAACATCCACCAGCTACCATGTATTCCGCTTCGCAAGACGAGATTGCAATAGAACTCTGCTTTTTACATTGCCAAGACACCAGTTTCCCCCTAGGAACTGACATCCACCTGAAGTCGATTTCCTATCAAAGTTGCAGCCGCCATAGTCAGCATCTGTATAAGCGACGAACTCAAACTCTCCCCCAATCAAATACCAAAGACCAAGCACTGGTTGCCCTTTGAGGTAACGAAGAATCCGCTTAACAGTTTTCATATGGCTTTCACTGGGATAGGACTGATAACGAGCACACAAACAAACCGCAAACATGATATCCGGTCTTGATGATGTAAGATACATCAAGGAACCTATCATGGCCTTGTAACGAGTAGGATCAACTTCTGGATCATTAAGAGAAAACATCCCAAGTTGATGGTTCTTTTGTATAGAAGTATCCATCGGTCAAGTATCTTCCATTCCAAATCGCTTCAAAATGTCTTGAGCATACTTCGTCTGATGAAAGAAGAATCTGTCCTTAGTCTGTTCAACCTACAAACCCAAAAAGAAGTTCATCACTCCCATAACACTCATTTCAAATGTCCCTTTCATAATCTTCTTTCCTTTTTGTAAACAACGTACTATCGATCAATCCTCTTTCAAATCCTTTCTCAAGAAGATGCTTTGACAGCTTGTCGTACCATGCGCTGGGTGCTTCATGTAATCCGTATAATGCCTTATTCAGTCGATAAACTCTATCATGATAATCTGGATCTTCAAACCCTGGCGGTTGAGTAACATACACTAATTCATGGACGGTACCGTATAAGAAGGCAGCAAATGCTAGAAACAAACGAATAGCCTCTAACCTAGCAATCGGTGCAAACACCTCAGTGTAGTCCAGCCCTTCCTGTTGAGCAAAACCTTGAACAACTAACCAAGCCTTATTTCGTGTCACAATGCCCTATTCATCCTTCTTGCACCTAAAAACCCATCTGGTGCCGAAAGGATATTCTCCCAAAGGTAAATCAACTAACTCTCATGCCTGAAGTTTATCAAACTGGAATAGTTCATGCTTGCATTGCTTTAACCCAAGATGGATCTTTTAAATCCATTTGAATGTTACTTGGCGCTTCTTGAGAAACAAAACAGCCGAACTTACATTCATCAACTATACCGGTTTCTTTCATCTCTGCGAATAAACCAACAGGTTTGTTAATCAGTGCTCTTCTCTAAACCCTTGAACTTGGTTCACCAATGATATCCTCAACTGGATGATACTTGTTGACTTTGTGCTGTGTCACATTGTTAACTTGAAGATTGACACCTAAACTCGAACCTATTTCTCCATCACTGTTTGAACTTTGAGGTAGTGGAGTAACTAGTTCCGATTCTCGTGTAATTGCATCTTCAGTATCCTTTGATAAACCATCTGCACTGTTATTACTAGAATTCGACTGAAGCTCTGGTGACTTAATTGCATTACTAACGTCTTTTATATTCTGTTCATTTACCTTTGATGATGTAGCAGTAGAAGTCTCTGAAGCGGTCACTGGGTTAGTACCAATGTTTTCATCACAGAGCAGAACAACATCGTCTACTTCTGAACTACCTACACCAAAAGAAATAGGATCATTAAAGGACGTAAAAACATCATCATAGTTAAACAAGATAGGAGACCCTTGATGTAGAGGGGCATGATAGCTAGAAATTATGACATTATAACAAACGTCGATTTTTTTAGTTTAACATTGTAGTTTTGTAGATGTATACAATTTAGTGTCAAGGTTTTTATATTTTTTTTCTTAATTAATTTGGTTAAAAAGTTAGTGAATGAATGATTCACAAAATTAGTTAACATTATAAGTTTCAATGCATGGGATTAAAATAAAATAGATCAACTCCTCTACAATTATTGTATAAATTATAACAAATTGGAGTAAACAATATGAACACAAATTTGATTTTGTAAATAAACATGTTCAACCACTAAAATTATATTCAAAGAAGCCACCTTTAAAATTTATAAACAGTTGAGTTATTTAAATCCATTCAATCCTCAAACACATGTAATTTTCAACGTGAGTTAGATCAATTCTTTAAAAAAACAAACATTTTTCTATCAAAACCTACATAATGAAATAACAAAGTAAATCAAATCTAAAAAGATATATAATAAAAAATTTTGTATTAACGGTTTTCCCAAAGAACATATGTAAAATAGAGTTTAAAGGTAACCTGGAGAGCTTGATAGGAGTTTTTTTTTTCTTTTTCTAATTTGTATATGGCGATTACAATTCCAAAAAGTAAGAATATATATATATAAAATGAAAAAGAAAAATTTAACTAAAAGAGATTTAGAATTCTAAATATTAAAATGATATCATCCAAGAACTTTTTATTAGTTTTACTTGATATATAGATTTTATTAGAAATATAATGTTGTACCGCCACCTTTTAGTCACAATTATGATAGTTTTCGGAAGTTAACCTTAGAAGAAACAAACAAAACTGATTCAGAAAATGTGCTGAAGACTACCCTTGCAGAGACTAATCTAGTAATGTTCCTATTCCTGGGACATCTAAGTCAGAGGAATCTGAGAACAAGACTAGTGAGGCTAAGGCTCACTCAGACCCAAGTGAAGCCAAATGGACAATGGATAACAAGTTAAAAGATGTTGAAAAAGGAGTTAAATTTGAAACAATTGTCTATTACACTTTAAAAGATAATGACAAAGTGTTTTTAGCAAAAGAGTAAGATCTAAATGGTAAATATCCTAGAAACATTGATCAAATCTGGAGTATTAAAGAACTACTAAAATCTAACTACTTGCCAAAACCATGCAAGGATTTTAAATGGTAAGATCTAAATGGTAAATATCCTAGAAACATTGATCAAATTTGGAGTATTGAAGAACCACTAAAATCTGACTACTTGCCAAAACCATGCAAGGATTTTAAAGATAAAATTTTCAAAAAGGGTTTTGTTCAAACTTCTACAATTAATGCAGAAGGTTCAAGTGTACAATCTGAAACACCTGAACAATTTGTTGAACAAAAAATTAAGGAAATCTTGTCCATTGATCTAGAGCCTCAAGTTGTTAAACGATATGCACATCCTATTCAAGCTCATACTACTTGGGAAGTGTCATATGCAACTCTTGAGTATATTGATGAGCTAAGAGGTCATGGTGTCCCTGTACCTGAGATAGTTCATGGTGATTTATCAAAGAAGGCTTCTAAAAGGTCATGTTTTAAATGTCGTGAGGTAGGTCATATTTTAAGCTGTTGTCCTTATAAGAAGAATAAATCTAGGATGTCACCTGAAAAATCTAGAGGTAGTATAGATTCTGGTGAAAACAATGGGTCCTTGCATAGCATATCTGTTAGGTCGAAAATCGACTAAGTATGATTTATTCAAAATAGTTGAAGTTCAGTGAATGAAGCTTGCTCAGGATTCTAAAGTCATTAAGAATAAAGCTCACTGAAGCTTCACTTCAGTTTCAGAATCAACCAACACTGAAGACGTTCAGACTGAAGTCAAAGACTGAAGACTGAAGAAGAAGATCATTTCAGAAGTAGAGCTCAGAAAAGATCTTATCTGAAGACGAAACTGAAGAGGCTCAGTGTAAAAGTATTTTTGCAGGCTTTAAACTACCTTTACCCGGTTAATACCTTTATACCTGGGATTGGGACAGTTTTAGCAAAAGGTTGGGAATAAAGTATGTCAAGTCACATCAAAGAAACTTACATACCTTACCTTAAACAAACATGTTATGGATTTGTCCAACAAATCCATAAATGCACCCAACCATATTTGTACGGCATTTGCCATGTCATAAAGACATATTTGCCTATAAATATAAGACTTCTCACATTTGCAAAAATGTTTGGAACTTTGGCAATTGCAACGTGTGATATTTACGCTAAGTATTCTTACGAGTAACTCCTCGTTGATTAGATCATTTGTATTTCTAGGTTGTTTAGATATTTTTACAAGTGTGATTATCTTTGTTCCGCAACAACCTTTGAATTTTGTTTATTGCAATAAATAAAATACTTGGAAAAATACATCTCGACTCATTGTCATAATACTAGATTATACTTAGTATTTATATAGTTTCAAGCAATTGTTCTTATTTATCTTACTTGTTCATATCCATATTTGGATCGTAATCTAAACTAGTCTTTATCTAGATTAGTATTACTTGCCAGTCGGGTTACTTGATATATTTGTTATCATTGTAATACATTTGTTATATCTTGTACTCGTTTAACATATTGTGTAGGTGGACTTACATTTGGTATCAGGGACAAATTTTTCAGGTTTATTCATTAAGTTGTTATACCTGTTTTGATCCTACAAGATGTCTGGAACCGAACAACCAAACCCAAACCTTAATGGTAACCCTAACCCAAATGTCAATATGGATCAAAGTCCACCACCACCACTACCAGCACAACCCAGTGTACACGTTCACTTTCCTAACAACCCTGTCCCTAAGTTCAATGGGGATAGTGACTCATTCATCACATGGAAAGCTTGTATGCTCAAGTATATCGCTGGGGTTGTGAGACACTTGACCTCTATTCTCCTAGAAGGTCCTTATGTACCAATGAATGCTTCAACTGTTGTTTTTAACCAAGATGGGACCCCTAGGTTAACACCCAAAGAGAAAGATCATTGGTCAGAGGAAAACCACAGATTGGCTGACCTAGACTCTAAATTGCAAAATATGATTCTCTTTACTGTCCCAGAAAGTTTAAAACCCACTCTTGTTTTACTTGACAATTCAAAATTAATGTGGGAAGACTTATTAACTCAGTTTGAAGGTGCAAAGGAAACCATTGTCACAAGAAAAGTTTCTTTAAATAAAAAGTATGAAGCCTTCTTTGCTTTACCAAATGAAAGTTTGACAAACACGTATTTAAGATTCACAAATTTGGTTAATCAATTGAAAGCTCTTGGTGTTACAAAGGACAAAGAAATTTTGTTGGAAAAGTTTTGTGATATTTTACCTTCTAAATGGAAAAATCTGATCATGGTGTTAAGACAAGGATAAACCCTTCACAGTCACACTCTTGCCTCTTTGTATGGTACCTTTAGATACACTGAGGAGAATAAAGCTGAGAGCCCCGTGGCTGAGCAAGATGCTAAGAATCATACTTCAACCAGTTCTGCATTGGTTCATTATTCTGAACCCCAAGACACTGCCCTACTATCTTCTAAGAGTGATCATTCTGACTCTGTGAAGAAGATGGTAGCTGAATTAATGAAAGCTGGTATTTCTGATTATGCATCACATAAATGGGATGAGGATGATGATGATGATCTTGTTGCAATGATTGCCAAAACTTTTAATCGTTTCAAATTTAAATCCAAAAGAAATGACAAACAATTTTCTTCAAATAATTCCATTGACAAGTCCAACTTTGAATGTTTTAAATGTGGAAAGAAAGGACATTTTATGAAGGAATGCAGATCATCACAACCCTCTTCATCACAAAATTCCCCTAACCATTCTATTTTTCAGAAAATGATGATGGGTACAAAGCTAAGTACAAAAAACTGAAAGCCCACATCGCAATGATGGCACAAGAAGAATCCAAGGATAGCTGCATGGTGGCAGACTCAGAAAAGTGGGAGGATTTTGATGTGTCTTCTGATGATGAAGAAGAAATAAGGGACATGTGTTTCATGGCTCGTGAAGATCAAGGTCATGTTGTGAAAGATGATGTGCAATCTGGTAGATGGGTGGATATAATCATGAAAAAGGTTAGTGCTTTCAGTTTTGAGAAAAATGAGGAACAAAAATTGGATCTCTTAGTTCTGATAGAGGCCAACATTTCATATGTTGAAACTGTGCATTCAGAAAGTATTAAAATGTTTGAAATAAATTCTTCTGAACTAAACGCCAGTCAGGCAAGGCTAAAAGAACTAAAAGATGTTCAGCTGGCTTTGAAAAGTTACCAATCTCTGGTTGCTAAACTTGAACTTGAAAAGGAAGAATTAAAGATTATTTTAGAAAAAGAATAAAAAATAATCAAATCTTGGATGAAATCACCATTTCCGGAAGCTGCCATCAAAAATACTTTTGCAAACTAAAGAGTAGCTTATGAGTCTGGTGATCTTCATCTGGCATCCATTATTACTGATTTAGATGCCCTTCCTAAAGAAATGAGGCCTGAAATTACTTTTAAAGAAATTAGTAAACAAACGATTGTAACTAAACAAGCCCAGGAACAACCTGAGGGAAAGTCTGAAGCATGTCAGACCAGTGCTTCAGATAAGAAAGCTAAATCCAAGAAGCCTTCCCCTCAGTCTTCGTCTAAGGTTCCTAAGAATCAGCAGAAGAAGAAAAATATCATCCCTACTGAGCCTTCTACCTCAGATTCTAGTAGGGCTCAGGTGTCTAAAGAAGAGTCTGTTTTGTTAAGGATAGAAAGTCAATTTCAAATGTTAGCCAGGCAAGTGCAAAGTTGTAATGCACGATTGAAAAATGTTGAAAGCACTCCTCTGAATCCTAAACAAAACCCAAAACCTTTTTCAAAGAAAATCAAACAAATCAAAGAAAAATCTGAGAAGAAAAAGGTTAAAGAAATCATCAAACCAACTGTTTTTATCTCGTTTGAGATCATGACCGACATCCCCTTTGATCCATCTGTTCCATATGTACCAAAGAAATCTGAGGCTGCTAAGGGAGAGCCCAGTGGACCCATCAAGAGATGGGTTCCCAAAAAGAACTAATCTTTGTGTATGTGCAGGGTGACCGCAAAAAGAATATATGGTTTCTAGACAGTGCTGCTGGCAGAACCATGACAGGTCACCAGACCCTGTTAGAGGAATATAGGGTGCAAGAGGGGCCCTCGATAACTTTTGGTAATGATGAAAATGGACAAGCTGGGGATATGGTGTAGTGAATAATGGTCAAGTTAAATTCACAAAAGTTGCATATGTGAATGGTTTGAAATATAACCTGATCAGTGTCAGCCAACTTTGTCATGATGGCTTCAAGGTATTATTTGATATTTCACAAGGCACCATATTCAACAGAGATTGGAAGGTAGTAATGATTGCTCCAAGAAAGGGAAACATTTACATAGTAGACATGAATAGTGCTACTTTTGAACAATGTTTCTACACAAAGGCAGATGAGGACACCAACTGGTTATGGCACAAAAGGTTATCCCATCTCAATTTCAAAAATATTAATAAGTTGTCAAGAAAACAACTTGCTGATGGGATACCAGCAATGTCCTTCAACAAAGACAAGCCATGTACAGGGTGTGAAATGGGATAGAAGAAGAGAGCATCCTTCAAGACCAAGTAAAATTTCAGCATCACTGAACCACTTCAGATGCTTCATATGGATCTTTTTGGTCCTGTGAATGTGTAGACAAGAGCTGGGAAAAAATTCACTCTGGTTGTAGTAGATGAATATTCAATATAATGTTGGGTGATCTTCCTCAGAACCAAAAGTGAAGCTGCTGCTAAAATTATTTCCCTTATCAAACAAATTGAACTCAAGCACAAGCGAAAAGGACGTCAGCTCAGAAGTGACAATGGCACTGAATTCAGAATTTCCACTCTGGAAACCTTCTGCACTGACACTGGCATATCTCAGAACTTCTCCTCAGCACACACACCAGAATAGAATGGTGTTGTAAAAAGAAAGAATCATACGCTGATAGAAGCTGCCAGAAGTATGTTGAATGAATCAGGTCTTCCAAAATGTCTTTGGGCTGAAGCTGTTGCAACTGCTTGCTACACCCAGAATCATTCAATTTATGTCAAAAGACATAAGAAGACTGCCTATGAAGTGCTCAGAAACAGAAAGCCTAATATTGGATATTTCCATGTATTTGGATGTCCAATATACATTCTGAATGATTCCAGCAAATTGGGCAAATTTGATGCCAAGGCTGATGAAGGTTACTTCATAGGATATTCAACAATTCGTAAAGCCTTTAGAGTCTACAGCAAAAGACTTGAAAAGGTTGATGAGTCAATTCATGTTACCTTTGATGAATCAAATTCTGCAATCTTCAATAAGCCAGTCTCTGAACTACCTTCAGAAAGTCCTATCAGTTTTGGTGAATCTGATCATAATGATAAATCTGATCAATCACCTGAACGAGTTTCTGATCATCTCAGTTCATAACCAATAATTAATCAGTAAAGTAACACTCCATTTTATCCTCTAGTCACTTTCAAACTACCTTCTGAAATGACTATTGGATCAGATGTGCGTGCTACTCCTCAGATACCAGTCTCCCTTGAAATGCCTCATAATGAAGAATTTCATGATGCAAATCGTGATTTACAAGATGATGAAGATGATGAAACTGAAATAGTTTATTCTGAACCATCTCCTGAAGTAAGCCCGAGGAGTTCTTGCACTGATATCATTGTTCATCTTGGTCATTACTCTAAATGGACACGATCACATCCAATTGATCAAGTTATTGGCGATCCAAGTAGAGGGGTTCAGACCAGAAGAGCCACAAGCGATCAATGCTTATATGTCAGCTTCTTATCACTGATAAAACCAAAGAAGATTGACGAGGCTTTGAAAGATCCAAGTTGGGTTGAAGCCATGCAAGAAGAGCTTAACCAATTTGAAAGGAACAATGTTTGGGAACTTGTTCCATGTCCCAGCCACCTGAAGAAAGAACCAATTGGGACAAGATGGGTCTTTCGCAACAAGGTAGATAAGGATGGCCATGTTATCAGAAACAAGGCTAAGACTTGTTGCAAAGTGGTATGCACAAGAAGAAGGAGTTGATTTTGATGAGACTTTTGCACCAGTGTCTAGACTCGAAGCTATCAGAATTTTCTTAGCATTTGCAGCTCATTATGAGTTCAAAGTCTACCAAATGGATGTTAAAAGTGCCTTCCTGAATGGGGAATTGGAAGAAGTCATGTATGTTTATCAACCACCAGGATTCGAAAGTAAAGAAAAACCTCACTGGGTGTATAGACTGAACAAAGCTTTATATGGTCTGAGACAAGCACCTAGAGCCTGGTATGATACTCTAACTCGACATCTTTTAGATAATGGTTTTCAAAGAGGTGCAATAGATAACACTTTATTCATCTTGCATGAGAAAAGTGATATCTTACTTGTACAAATGAAAAATTGTGTGATAAGTTTTCTGAAATAATGTCTTCTGAGTATGAAATGAGTATGATGAGTGAATTGACATATTTCTTAGGTCTTCAAGTGAAACAAACCAGTGATGGTGTTTTTATAAATCAAGAAAAATATGTTAGAGATTTATTAAAGAAATATCAATTTGACTCAGTTTCATCCAAAGATACTCCAATTTCTGCACCATTAACTTTGGACTCAGATCCTAATGGAAAACCTATCGATCCCACAAAATATCGTGGTCTGGTGGGATCATTAATGTACTTAACTGCAAGTAGACCAGACATAATGTTTGCAACATGTCTTTGTGCACGATTTCAATCTGATCCCAGAGAAGCACACCAGAAAGCATTAAAAAGGATTTTTCGATACCTTAAAGGTGTCCCCAGACTAGGTCTTTGGTATCCCAAAGGCTCAAGTCTAGATCTAATGGGTTATTCAGACTCTGACCATGCAGGTTGTAAGATAGATAGGAAAAGTACCACAGGTGGTTGTCATTTCCTTGGTGGCAAATTAGTTAGTTGGACGAGCAAGAAGCAAACTGCAGTTTCATTATCCACTGCTGAGGCTGAGTACATTTCTGCAGCAAGTTGTTGTGCTCAGATTTTATGGATGAAGAACCAACTAACTGATTACGGTGTTAAGTATACCAGAATTCCAATATTCTGTGATAACACAAGTGCCATCGCAATATCTCACAATCCTGTCATGCACTCCAAAACCAAGCATATCGATCTCAGGTACCACTTCATTCGTGATCATATTTTAAAAGGTGATATTGAAATTCATTTCATTCCTACTGATAAGCAACTAGCTGATGTGTTTACAAAACCTTTAGATGTCAAAACTTTTAAACATCGCATCAGCGAGTTAGGAATGCTAAATCCTATGTAGCATTTCAGGGGGAATTGACAAAAATATTTTTTACAAGTAAAGGAAATTTTTCTCTGAGGGGGAATTTTTGCCTTATAAATTATTTTGTCTGAAATGGCTCAGAATCTGAGAAGACTTCAGAACTTTAGAAAATGAGAAGGTTCAGATTGCACTTCCTTAACCTCTCTCAGAATTTAAATAAATTAAATCTGAAGTCCTTCAAAACCTTTTATTATATAAGTGGATACCTGGTTGGCAAGTGGACACGTGATTTTTACTGTACAAAGATACCTTTTTGCTGACGTGTCATACCACTTGTGCCGTAAAGAAAAATGATCATTGCTTTTGCATTAAAAACGGTTGAATACTATTCGAAAAAGTGGGGTCATGGCCGTTGTTGCATTAAATGCGGACGTATACCCAAAATTATTTCGGATTTCAAACCCGATCAAAATTACTTTTCAATAAAATATTACTTAAATTTTATTAGGTTTGAAATTCAAAATCTTTTTATTTTTATTTTCGTGGAAATCCTTTCGTATTCCCTTGAAAATATAAATACCTTTTTCCTAAAATCATTCCATCATTTATTTCATTTTTCATTTAGTCCCAATCATTCATTCTCTCTCACATTCATCTTCCTTCGAACACTCAAACCCTAATTTCCTTCAATCATCTTCATCTTCATATCCTCTTTCAATCATATTCAATGACTCAACAACAACAGAAAGAACCCAAGGAACCTAAAACACTTATTGCCTTTGAATATTCCCCTCCAAAGAACCCAAGAACCCAAGGAACCTAAAAAAATTTGAATCTAAAACCATTCGGTTCAACATGAACAATTACAAGGCAGCCCTCAATGCCAAATCCGATAACTTGTTGGGCAGATTGAATACATTTCTTGAATGTTGCCCTCTCTCTTATGCCCTAACTGCCGATCCACAACAAATGTACCATCAATATCTTCTGGAATTTTGGTACACTGCAGAAGTAAGTAAGGATGAAAAGTCCATATCCTTTACTTTGAAAAAAGGCACGGTACAGTGTGTGATAACCCTAGATGGGTTTAGGGAGGCACTCAGATTGAACTATCTACCTCCCAATACTCCGTACATGAAAATAAGAAAAGGAGTAAACTTCAAGGAAGTTTTGTTGGTGACTGGCCACAACCAAATTTTGGATGATGATGGCAATTTGAAGACCTCTGGCCACATTTTCATTGCTGGCTTTAAGAATTGCTGGAGGTACTTCTGGACACAAACTGTTGAGTGTCTTGGTGGCAACAATGGCGGTCTGGATCAGATTTCCTTGATCCAAGTTGAGATGGGATACTATTTGTGGCATGGAATCAATGTGGATTTTTCCAAGATGTTGTTTTCCCAACTGATTACTAAGTTGAATGGGAAAAGAAGTATACATATCGCCTTCCCAAGATTCATCAGTCTTTGCTTCATAAATATTCTGGGAGAGGGGTATGCTGATATACTTCAGGAGAGCTCTGCACCTGAATACTGCAGAGATCTATCCAAGCTTTCTGAATCTGAAGATGAGCCTGAGCTCTCCCCTGCAATACTTGAGGTATTTGGTAATAATAAAACTGACGCAGCACGATCGGCTGGCTCAGAAAGATCACTGGGCGGGTCACAAAAAAAATGTGAGACCCACCAGTCGATCTAATGGCAAAATGTTGAACTTATTTAAATCCAAATCAAGTTCTTCCACCCAGCCACCTTCATCTTCCACTGACCAACCTGAGGATCTCCCAAAAGATTCCTCAGGATCTCCAAAGGGTCTATTAAAATTACGTCCTTTTAGGCCATCCTCACAACCCAAGGATATTAGTACCCAAGCTCAGCCTTCTGAGACCTCAAAATAGGTTTCAGAAGAAGGTCAAAGGGAACCTTGCAAGCCACCATCTCCAAAACTTCTTTAGGAGGAGATGGTGAAGATTTAAGTGTGTCAGCCCAACGCACATTAGAAGTTGTGTCTGCACGTGCACCCCCTGTAACTTCACAAATCTTACAATCTGTACATGCACAAACTTTTGATGTTTCTCAGGTGATACCCAGAGAGACTGAGGTTTCAACTTCTACGACCAATGAAGGGATTCTTGGAGATAGAACAAGGATAGTAACTGTTGCAACTGTTGATGTTTCTCAGGTGATACCCAGAGAGACTGAGGCAACCCCGGTATCGACTATTGAAGCTCCACCTTTGACTAGTGACGATGCAACTGTTGCTGCAGCTGTTGAACTAGGTGCTGGTTCTGATTCTGGGAATCAGGACCAGAGCATATCTGATCAGATAGTAAATATCTGGGATGATGATGAGCTACCTAAGGGAAACCTCGAGGATTTTAAATTTGATGAGGATCTTCTGAGGGAGAATCATTCGGATTTTGAGCCACCCCTCAACCTTGTCAATCAACCTATGCCTCCACCTCCTTTGATCCAACAAAACATTCCCATCAACCCCTAAAATATCATTGATCTTGATCCTCCTTATCAACGACCACCAATTTCACACCAACACCCTTTGTTTCACGAAGTTTTAACTCCTGCCTTTGTCACCTCACCAAGATTTGAACCACAACTCCAATACCTTCACCCCCAGATTCACAATATTCCACCAAGGAGAAACTTTGATCTGCCAGAAGATCAAGAAAAAGAGTTGGACTCAGACACTGAATCTAAGAGTCCTTCGAATACGATATTAGAGAAAACTCTGGCAGATCTTAGAACCCCACCTTTTGTTGCTTTTGTTTCTATTCAACCCCCTCCACTGTTGAGTATTGAAGCTCAGATAGAGAAATCACATACGAAAGTCCAAAGCCTACTTCTTCAGGTTGAGGGTTTAACCAAATCTCTAACTGCCAACACCAAGTCTGTGGCTGATCTGAAGGGTGCCCAAGTCTTTATGGGCACCGAGTTTACAAAAATTGCTGGTAATGAAGGATTGGTGGCTGGGAAGCTTCATGAGTTGGTTTCTGCTTGCAATAAATTAAGTGGGGCGATTGGTGAAGCCTTCAAACTAACCAAAAGGGATGTTCAGAATTCTGTTGTTGCCAATCTGACATCCTCTGTGCATATGATGAAACAATCATTCTTGGCAGTTGAAAAAGAAGTGGCTGAGTTGGTGAAGAAGCCAAGTTTGGATGAGAAATCACTTGGTGTTTCCGTTGGTGAGAAGGTGACTGAGACACTGAAATCTGTATTCTCTCAGGAAATCATCTCTCAGATTTCGGTGTCAGTGGCAAAGAAAGTTGAAGAGAAGGTCAGATTGCTGGTTCTGAACTCTCCAAAGAAACAAACGACAAGGTTTCAAGGCAATTACTGAAATGAAGTACTCTGTGTCAAGCCTTGGCAAAATGTTCAGAGCCAGTCGAAGCAACTTGATGAAATTTTGGCCTTGCTCAAGAAAGAACCTGAAGTTGTTGCTCCTCCTCCTCCCTCACTCTCTGCAGATGATAAGAAATTGTTAAAGGATGTTCTGGAGCATGAGAAGCTAACCCTGGCCTCTACTTTCAGATTATAGCTCAGTTTGCCACCATGTCAAAAGGCATTTCTGACAGCATCACACAGCAAAGTTGGGAACCTCTACAGGGCATGCAGAAGGCGATTGAATTATATGCTAAGATGCCTGCGGAGATTCCCGGAAGTGATGTGCCAATTGGTCTGCTTGCCAGCTCTCAGGAATTAATTGAGGCAACCAAGAGGCAATCTGAATCTGAGGGGGAACATCTGAAGAAGCAATTTGAGCCACAGCCATCTGAGCTTGCAAAGAAAGATAAAGAAAAGCTCAGATGGTTGAAGAACCAAAGAAGAAAGGCTCTAAGGATTCTGGATTTGAAGTTGATGAACATGGTTATCCATTGCCCGATTTAACTGTTGATGGCAAGAAGCTTGTGGCCCTTCAGAAGCAAGTCTCCAACCATTTCATCATGTGGAGAGAAAACAAGGAAAAGGAAAGGGCACAAGATATGGCAATGGGTACCATTGACTCGGTTGATGTTGCAGCTCTTGGATTAACAGTTGAACGTTATCAGAAAATCAAGAATGATCCAAGAGTGCAGAAAGCTCTGAGAGAAATGGCTGAGCATGAGTATGGAATGCAATACTCACCTCTTGAACAAAAGCTAGACCATCTCACCTTCAAGTTTAGAAAGAGATGGAGATGGAGATGGAGATAAAGAAGAAGGAAATTCTGGGTGAAGTTTAGAAAGTTGAGAGGCAAATGAACAAGCCACCCCAAAAGCCAAAGCTTACTAGCCCAAGATCATCAAGGAAACATGCTCGTGATTCTAACCTTTCAACCTTCATTGCAGAAGTCGTTAATCGTTCCCAGCTCGGTTGACAAGTGAGTTGGGAGTACTCGGGTATATGCGGTGAGTACTCGGTGGTCAAAGTGGCCAAGTCAGAGAGTACTCGGAATAATCGGCCGATCTACTCGACACCCTACCTTGTAACGAGTACTCGGAGAGTACTCGGCTCTACTCGGTGAGTTTTACAACAGTGCCAATTTCTGAAGACATTGTTCAGATTCAGAATAAGCATGAGAATAATCAATATGAGTATTACATGAAACACAGGTCTAATCCTGCAAAGATTCTGGATGTTGAAGTTGTTAAAGAAGATGGTTTGAGGTTGTTTGATTTGATTGTAAGGAGAGAAGGAAGGGCAGAAGAAGAATATAAGCAAGTTTCTATACATGAGTTTGGGATCTCTGAGCATAGAGATGATACATGCTCTGAAGGGGAAGCCAAAGTCTCACCTGATTGTTGCTTGGATGCTGAAGATCCAACAAAAAATGAAGGCCAAGGTGGAGATGGAAGAAAGGCTATTTGGGAAAGTTGGTTCACCAAAGAGGAAGGCTACTGATGCACCTTCTGGCTCACGGCCTGCAAAGAAGTAGTCTTGTTTATATTGTAAATATTTGTACTTGTAAATATTTTTCATTTTATCATATACTTGTAATTGAACTCATCTCAGTATCATTTATATAGTTGCAAGTTACAACAAGTTGATAGGAAATAGTTTAAGTTAGAAAAACAACAAGAAAATATTCTTAAGGCATCAATGATCTATAAGATGTCCTTAGAAATATTTTACAACTTAAACCAAAACTTGCATTTTTAGACTTACAAACTTGTATAAATAGAAGTCTAAAATGCATGTACTATTTTAGAACAAATAGGGGGAATTTGTTAGGTCGAAAATCGACTAAGTATGATTTGTTCAAAATAGTTGAAGTTCAGTGAATGAAGCTTCACTTCAGTTTCAGAATCAACCAACCCTGAAGACGTTCAGACTGAAGTCAAAGACTGAAGACTAAAGAAGAAAATCATTTCAGAAGCAGAGCTCAGAGAAGATCTTATCTGAAGACGAAACTGAAGAGGCTCAGTGTAAAAGTATTTACAATACTTTTACACTGATTACGAGGAAGTCTTTTTGTAGGCTTTAAACTATCTTTACCCGGTTAATACATTTATACCTGGGATTGGGACAGTTTTAGCAAAATGTTGGGAATAAAGTATGTCAAGTCACATCAAAGAAACTTACATACTTTACCTTAAACAAAAATGTTATGGATTTGTCCAACAAATCTATAAATGCACCCAACCATATTTGTACGGCATTTGCCATGTCATCAAGACATGCTTGCCTATAAATATAAACCTTCTCACACTTGCAAAAATGCTTGGAACTTTGTCAATTGCAACGTGTGATATTTACTCTAGGTATTCTTACGAGTAACTCGTTGATTAGATCATTTGTATTTCTAGGTTGTTTAGATATTTTCACAAGTGTGATTATCTTTGTTCCGCAACAACCTTTGTATTTTGTTTATTGCAATAAATAAAATACTTTGAAAAATACATCTTGACTCATTACCATAATACTTGATTATACTTGGTATTTATATAGTTTCAAGCAATTGTTCTTATTTATCTTACTTGTTCATATCCATATCTGGATCGTAATCTAAACTAGTCTTTATCTAGATTAGTATTACTTGCCAGTCGGGTTACTTGATATATTTGTTATCATTGTAATACATTTGTTATATCTTATACTCGTCTAACATATTGTGTAGGTGGACTCACAATATCCTTGAAAGATTAGAAGAACAAATATTACGAGGAATATGCTAAGAGAAATCCTCACAGTCTAGTTGTTAAAAATTATGTGAGATTTAGAGAACTTTAATTGGATATCCACTAACCATAGATTATATCAAATTACGTAATTTCAGTTCTAAATAATGTTAATTGTCGCTCGAAATCTTTTGTCAAATTCTCTCCAAATAAAATCATGATTATGTCGATTATCTATATCTATATTATCTTATAAAGCATTTTGCCCTTTTTTAAAATTTCAAAATATGATTTGAACTACCAAAATTATCCTCTTTCTTTATTCACTAATTTAAATATCTCTGCCTAATTAATATACCTATAATAATACCCTTAAAATCTCAACCACTCATTTTTTTCTCTATTCTCAAATCCCAACCACTCATTTTTTTTCTCTTTCCTTTATAAATAATTTTATTTATCTAATTTATTCAAAATCTTTTATCTCAAAAACCGTATATCGATAATAATAAAAGTTGTATGGGTGTTCTTGAAATTTCAAGCCCTTTCATAAGAAATGTCATTCGACATACTTTCGACGAATTTTTAAATCTGAGTACGGAGCCCGTACGGCTAAAACATTTAGCTATCACACTCTATGACTTATCACCTCCTATGACCTATCACCCCACTATCTCACCGACACATTGCACAGGTACTATTGCTCGTATTTCAATAAATATTTACTGAAAAAATAAAGTTGAAATAACGTGGAATTGTAATCAATGCTATGAACACAAAAACTCAATTAATTGTTTGTTTCATAAAGTTTATTTAGAGTTAAATCGTTAATGTTTCACCACTTATTAAATAAACGTAAAAAAATTGTTGATAATCTATTGATAACGTCTTAAATTTTGGAAAAATTCATCTATATTCAAATCACACTGTTTGCATTTGTAGGTTCAGATTATTGGGGATTTTTGAGAGTCTTAAGTTTCATTCTAAACATGCGTGGTTCGATCTTTGCATATTACCCAATTGGATGTTATTGTGGTATCTTTGGATGTTAACGTACTACTAACTATTAACAACTAACTCACTATTAAAAATAATATATAATATTAGATTGATATTATATAATCCAATATATTTTTAGTTTGTTTTAATCTAATACGTACACAAAGCCACAAAGGTAATCATTTACGATATAAAATATATAACAAATCCGTATATTGTAAGTGTATTAAGACTACTTTGTAAATATATAAGTAAAGACTATCGATATATACCCCTCGCCAGGAACGCCCATGTACGTACATTAGTTACATAAGTGAATTTTTAGCTAACTATAAAAGGTAAGAAAGTTGCATGGAACATCTTCTTCTCCTGGTTGCACACAACAAGCATGTTGAATAGTTGAACAACTATCAGCCAAAAACACATCCAAATTCTTAAAATCTAACCCTAAACCCAACCTCAAGTGTGTGACTAACAAACTATTCTTTGCTCAATTTATTTATTCAACTCTAGCTACATTTTTATCATATTCATTCCTCTGTTGAGATCAATATCAATTATGAACGGGTTGTTTAAAGGGGATCAAATTGGTGAAGTATCAAAAGATGCATCCACAAGCAACCGTTCAAATTTTGATCAAGAAGCCGGTACTTCAAATTCACTCGAGAGAGGCCAAGATGAAGACATTGTATTTAAAACTTCTTCAATTTTATCCTTCACTCTCCAAATGGAGAAAACTCTTCTTAGAATTGTAAGACATTCTATGAATTAGAATAATTACATATGTTGTTATAAATAAAATGTTTTAGTTTCGTGACATTTCTTCTCTATATGAATATTGCAGCTTATAGCAGAAATGTTGGGGAGTTTTATAGTAATGTTCAGCATAAGTGGCATAATAGCAAGCACACAATTAATGAGAGGTGTAGGCCTGCTTGAATATGCGGTCACAGCCGGATTAGCGGTGATCGTGGTGGTTTTTTCAATTGGCCACATTTCCGGCGCTCATGTTAATCCCGCAGTCACCATAGCGTTTGCTACTGTTGGTCCATTCCCATGGAAAAGAGTAATAATTCTATGACATTGTTTTTAGAACTAATTTTTTAATAGGGGAGTAGAAGGTGTTATAGAGTCTTAGGCACTCTCCAACCAACAAAATTTTTTATGTAAATTTTCATTACAATGGTTAGATTAAAATGATTTTTCTTATCTTGCTCAATCCAAATCAAGTAATCTACCATGACATAATCATATTTAAATGTGAAATTAATGAGTGTAATGTTTGGGAAATGAAGGTTCCGTTGTATATTGTGGCTCAAGTAGTGGGTTTTACTCTGGCAACATATATGGGAATGTTGGTTTATGTCATTAAACCGGAGGTTATGATGACAAGTCCACTTTCAGGATATCGGGCCGCATTCTGGGCAGAGTTCATAGCATCATTCTTCGTGTTGTTTCTTACAGCTTCACTAGTTCATGCACCTCCATCCGTATGTATATATTCCTTATAATTTTTATTGCACCTTTTTCTAGTATAATTATTGTTTTCTTTCAAACTATAATAAACATTATTTTTATATTCACGGAGAAACAAATGAAAAATATTTCCGACTTTCGAATAAAGAAAGTTAGAAACTCATATTTGTATGTTAAGTTAGTGGTAATAGCAAATGACTAAGTTTATGGAAGAATTAATGGGATGAGATTAACATCCCATTCAACAAGATCAGTACTCTAATATAATCGAACCCATAAACTTTGTCATAAAGACCAGAATGTTTACCATAGATCAGAATGTTTACCATAGATCTAATCATAATCCATTTATACCACAGACATTTAATCTATTTTGCTTTTCAAATATTATTTCAGGTAACACAATTTTCTGGATTTATTGTTGCAGTTGGCATCGCGCTTGGAGTCCTAATCACAGGGTAATTCTCTACTGAATGCAATATATCCAGAAAACTATTATCTGAAAAACACAAGCTAGGTTATAACATTTACCCATAAATAAACTAGTGATGTGACATTTTTGAGTTTTTAATTACAACCCAAAAAAAGAAAAGAAATCAATTTGTAACTAGTGTTTTCATAACGGTCTTCAACCGGTCGGACCATGGTTGGACCAGTTCAATAGACCCAGTTGGATAACGGATGGTAGACCTATGTGAACCGAATGAACCGGTTGGTTTGACCAAAACCAGACCAGCATTCGAACTTCTTTAGACTGGGTCCAAGAAAATCAAACCTACTCATTTTCTCATAAAGTGATCTGTCATGGATCTGAACCATATTTTGACAGATCGACGGCGGTTGAGGCTGTATACGAAATCTACATCGCTAAAATGGTGGGAACTAGATGAACCTTCACATATTGATAACTTTATTCCTCTTGTTGTTGTAGGTTGTCAGTGACGGCGAAATTAGGATGCACTTTGATAAGATTAATAACAGACCGATGGTGTTAACATGGGAGGTGATATTCGGACCACTTATTTGGATAAATCTATCACAACTGTGCAGTACTGACTTGTACAGTTAGTCGTATAACTTGTACGATGTGGTAGATCTATCAAATATAATGGTACCAATATCACTTCCCTGTTAACATGGCTTGGAGCCTTGGATAAATAAATAATAAGAAAAACTAGAATTCGAATGTGTGGTTGTTAACTTGTTATTCTTGGCGAAAAAAGAAGAGAAGATAAACTCGTGTTGATTAGATAAATGATAGTGGATGGATTTTAAATGTAATTTCTTATTATATATTTTTTTAAGTAATTCTTTTAATCTAAAGAAAAGAAGATAATTTTTTAACGAAAAGCATCAGATTTTTTTGGACCCTTTAAAAGTGGATGGATTTTAAATGTAACTTCTTATTATATATTTTTTTAAGTAATTCTTTTAACCTAAAGAAAAAAAGATAATTCTTTAACGAAAAGCAACAGATTTTTTTTTACCCTAGCTTTAAAAAACTATTGTTAGGTATTTTTATTCCTATTAATATACTTAGTAAGATGTTGATAATATGTCGATTTCTAATTATTTTTTACATATAATAATTGATAGTTGATAATATGGAAAAAGATGTTGTCATATGTCTACATGATACATGAAAATACGATACATTTTGTTCTATTCTATCAAAAATGATAAGTGGTTTTCGTTTTTGTTTTAATAGACCAATATCAGGAGGATCAATGAACCCAGCAAGGTCATTGGGACCAGCCATCGTGTCTTATAACTTCAATGATTTGTGGATATATTTGACAGCTCCAACACTGGGGGCCACTTTCGGTGCTTTCATGCTTCGTTTGTTGAAGCCCTGTGTGTCTTCTAGTTTATCATCCCCCTCTTCTTCCTCACGCCACTCTCAATTACTTCAAATTGATTAGGTGTAATATAGATTATACATACTTTGGTTAGACACTAATTGATTGCTTGATGATAATCTAAATTTCATAATACTTACGTGACACGTTATAGGTTATTTTCTTTGTTTTTAGTTTAATTTATATAATAATGACTTAGATTAAATTATTTACAAAGTATTAAAAAGTAACTAGAATAATAAATTTTAAAAGTTCAGAACAACTGAAAAAAATATTTGTTTCTGGAAACAAAGATCAACGATTCACTTCATAGTTTTTGCACGGGCGAAAATTTTCTATAAGTAGTTTATTTATATTAGGGAAAGAAAGACCGTCAGTATCCTACCTCGCTCATTAATTATTTTTTCTAATGTTTTGATATATATATATATATAAAAATATAAAACTGTCCGGCATCTAAGCTTAGGTGTAGAACCCTCACATACTAATATTTTATTATTTCTTGTTTAATGAATAAATGCATGGGCCCTATGATTTTTATGGATTAAAAAAATAATATGTGAGTGTTCTACAACTAAGCTTAGATACCCGATGGCTTTCTATTCTTATATATATATCTATATATATATTATTAAAAAATATGTATAAAATAAGAAAATAAAAATAAAAATAGAGTAAAAACTACGCATTAACAATGACTCGTCAATAACATATCAATAACACGAAATAATGATGAAGGCAGTTGATGCCTCCCATTGTGAGTGCTTTGTTTAGTCCACTAGCTACCAGCGAGGTAGTCAACTTAAATTATTAAATATCAAAAGCGGGAAATGATATCTACCTTATCAGTGAGATTATTTCTATGAACTTGCAATTTGTAAAGATTCAAACCTCTCCTCCTGAATAAAACTTTAAGTTATTCCATACTTCAATAATATATAATCACGATCTTCTTTGCATCTATACCTTCTTATTGACAATCCATGATCGGAACCAATGGACGGCAGAGCTACTTATGGGGTGTGTCTGTTATAATATGAGCACATAAACATATAACAATTCACGAATACGTAGCGGAAAGAAAAACTTATATGTAATCAAATTATTAACAAAGAGAGAATTGAAATATGTACCTTTGTGCAAAGCTTCCAATAATATTATTAACAATATGATTATTATTAGTTAGGGTTGTTAGAGCACATAAAGTGCACAATTTGTTGTCCGATGCAATAATTCTAAAAGGCTGAGAAATTCGTACAATTATGCTTACGAAGTTTAAGTTCGTAAGAACTATTAAGTTAGTAAGGCCCAGCCCGTTTGTACGAATTTGACAGCCCAGTCTGTTTGTACAACCTATAAATATAAGTCTTAGGTCACGAATTTAGGTTTATGATTTAGTTGCAACATAGAGTCATTCACTAGGTTCTCGAGGTAGAGATCTATACCTCGAGATACCGCCCAAACTATCACGATTCGTCTCAATGATTGTAATCCGTAATCATTGTAGATGTTTTTCATACGGATTCACCTTGTAATCATATGATTAATGATAGTATTTTCATGTTTATCTCCTGTTCTTATTATCTTCATGTGTGTTTATCATGATAATCATTAATTAACCCTAAAGATGATCATAGACGGATTCCGTACATCTATGATTGTATAGATCTCGTGTTAATCGATCCGGGAACGTGCTGAAACACGTTTTCACAAGGGTTTAAAGTAAAACCCCTCTACGATCACACAATAGACACCCCTTATACCGTATGCTAGTACCTCGATCACCATCAACAAACTCCTGTATATATAACCCTTCATACGAAAAGCCATGAACCGAAACACTTGTTGTCGACTAACTAAAAGTAAGACACCATAATTAATGCTAGCTTTAGCATTAATTATATTATATATAAATATGTTTCATGAGGGAAATCGTAAACTACAAAACCAAAACTTCAAAACCCTTTTGTGATTTGAGTATTTCGGCCGAAGCCAAGAAGAACAAAAAGGACGGATTTTCTTTTGTGTGTGAATTTCATTCCCTCTATTTATAGGGTTAATTGTTAGAATTTTAGACTTGGTGACCAAGTCATCTTAAGGCCTAAAACCTTGAGAAATTTCGGCCCCCTCCATAAGGAATTATAGCCCAACTATAATTTTCTTATTTCACATTTAACCTCTTTTTAATCAAATAAATACAATTAACTCTTTAATTTATTTAAATTAATTATTTCGTGATCAATTAATTATTATATTACATTAATATAATAACTAATAATATAGAGTTATCGTGTCATTTCGTGTGACCCCGTAGGATTAAATTATTTCGGACATGCTTTTGTTATTTAACATGATCACACTCTAACAGCTCCCACTTGAGCATGTTATTTATAAAAGCAATAACATTGGTTAGCGTCTAGCAACACGCCAATGCTCCTTAAAATATTTAAGAATAATTTCTTAAAATGCCAATTTGAAATGATTCAGTCTTTAATATCCCTTTGTCCAGATACTCTTGTTAATTATGAATATGGATTAATGTCATTTCATAAATTAACGATTATGTTTCACATTTCTATAATTAATCAAGATTACCAAATTAGTCAAGACTTCCTCTTGAGTTCATTTGGGTGTGGCCACACAAACATCTTTAAATTAATTAATGAGGGCGCCAAATGGTATCATACTTCAGTTGCAAATTGAAGGAACAAATCTTATATTGACTACAAGTGTCTGGCCATGTCGTTTCTTAAGATTTCTGAAAATAGCTCTTTATTACTACCTTGTTCAGGACAGTTAGGAACTATATCTAAAAATGCAATCCACACATGCATAACTCACTTGTACCTCAATTTAAAGGATAAATAAAGTAACCATTTCACGAATTTCACTTAATGACGTCAATCCATAAAATGATAATTCGTTATGTGGGGTGAGTCCAAAATTCTTTTGAATATCATGTGAGTTTGGTACGAAATCCACCATCTTCAAAATATTCCCTTAAATATTTTTACCAATTTCTCACAATTGTCTTACTTTAATAATATTCCCATATAACTAATTGACAATAGACATTTTAGAATATTATAAATATTCATGGATCTAAACATACAAATATATGATACAATTATTATAAGATTAAATTACGTATACCGCGTATAAATATTCATTTATTAAAATAACAATTGTTTAACATCCCATTATTCAAATACCAACAACAGATTTACATGATATAACTTAGCAATATCTAAGACCCATGCCCTCAGCATGCTTATTGAGCTTTCCTTTTAACAATGCTTTTATAAAAGGATCCGCTAAGTTATAATCTATGTGAACTTTGAGTAATTTGATTTCACGCGATTCGTTTTGCTTACGAACATAGTGATATCTTCTTAGGTAATGTCTGACACCTTTTTGAACCACAGGTTCATTGGCAATGATACTTGCTCCCGAATTCTCACTGTACAGTTCCATAGGTGTGTTATTTGGGGATTATCATGTTAAAATCAAAAAATAAACTTTCTAATCCAAACAACCTTCATGTCGTCTTCTTTGAGACGACAATATACTCAGACTCTGTCACATACATAGCAACTGTGGTTTGCTTTTAGCTTAAAGCATTTCATCATGTCTTCATTTTAAATGAAGACGTATCCCGACTGATATTCTTGAAACATCTTCATCAGTCATGAAATCCAACATCACAAATATCTATTACCATTGTATTTATGATAGGGATTTCAACCAAACACCAAGAATAATTCATTAGTAGCCCGCATGTATTTAAGAATATTTTTCACAGCAGTTCACAGATCCACTCCGGGATGTTGCTGATATCGGCTAACAAAATTTTGAGCGAACACAACTTCAAGTCTAGTGCATTTTACCGCATACATGATAGATCCCACCACCGAAGCATAAGGGATTCTTTTCATATGCTCCGCCTCTTCAGGCGTAGAAGCACCATTCTTGCTAGATAAAGTAAGTCCTATGAAAGCACCATTCTTGCTAGATAAAGTAAGTCCTTCTTGTATAGGCAAAATTCTATGCTTAGAATTTTCCATCTTGAATCACTTCAAGATTTTATCTATATATGCACTTTGACTTAATCCGATCAACCGTTTACTTCTATCTCTATAGATTTTGATTCTAAAACTGAATGCCACTTTAACCTAAGTAACATTACTCCCACTAGCTTTGCGATATACACATGGCTCATCAGGATTTTGAGCAAAATCAAACCTCTTGATTTCCTCATCAAACCTTTAATTCCAACTTCTTGATGCTTCCTTCAATCCTTAAATGGACCTTTGAAGTTTGCACATTTTGTTGGGATGTTTTGGATCGATAAAACCTTCTGGTTGTGCCATATAAACTTCCTCGTCTAGAAAACCATTCAAGAAAGCGATTTTGACATCCATTTGCCATATCTCATAGTTATAGTACGCTGCTATGGCTAAGATGATCCTAATAGCTCTAATGTCCGTAATGGGAGAATAGGTTTCCTCATAATCAAATCCATAAAGTTGACTATAACCTTTCGCCACTAGACGAACTTTATAGGTGTGTACATTTCAATCCAAGTCAGTCTTCTTCTTGAAGATCCATTTACACCCAACGGTTCTACCATTTGGTGGAAGATCAACCAAGTTCCTCACTTGATTATCTTTCATGGATTTCATTTCCACATTGCAGCTTAATGCAGCTTTGAAATTAGGAGGTTCATTCAAATCTCCTACTACATGTTCTTCAGATTGAATCATAAGATTTAATCTATCACGAGTACGTATTGTCATTGAGGACATACGAAGTGGAATTACTTCATCTTCAACTTGATATTCATCATAGAGATTCATCTCTTTGAACATTCCCCCCCAAGTTGAAGATTCCTAGTGCTTTCAAAAGTTGACACATCTTCTTGATGCTCATCAAGTTCAACAATCCTCCCACTGTCCTTTTGAGATATGAGTTGCTCTTCAAAAAACTCAGCAAATCTATATCCCTTGACATTGTTTTCCTTTAGGAAAGTAGAAGTAGTAACCCATTGTTTCCTTTGGGTAACCTACAAAGATGCACTTAACAGATCTAGATACAAGTTTGTCAAGCGTATCTCGTTTCACGAGTGCCTCACATCCCTATACCTTCAAGTAAGACAATTTGGGAACACCCCCATGCCACAATTCATGCGGTGTCTTGTCAACCTTCTTGGTTGGAACCATATTGAGAATGACTGCAGCAATCTCAAGAGCATAATCCAAAAAATGAAATGGGAGAGTTTTAAGGTTCATAGTTTATCTCACCATGTTCAACAAGGTTCGATTTTTCCTTTCACATATACCCTTGTATAGGAGTAAGCTCTTGGATAAATCCACAAACTTTTAGATGATCCTTAACTCTTTTGACTGATGTATTTCCCATCTAAATCCGAACGAAAGATCTTGATGGTTCTATTGAGTTGATTCTCTACTTCACTTTTAAACTCGTTGAATATTTCGAAGAGTTCATGTTTATGTTTAAGCTAATAAACATAACTATAAAGACTCAAATCATTCATAAAAATGATGAAGTAACTAGTACCTTTCCTTGAAACATGTCTAAATGGGCCACATACATCCGTATGTATAAGTCCAAGTAGCTCTTTAGCCCTTTCCGGTTTTATGCGGAAAAGGAATTCTTGTCATCTTGCCGAAAACACAAGACATACATTTGTCAAATGATTTATCATTTGTTTTAACGATCTCTTGTCAAATGATTCATCATTTGGTTTTAAGATCCCTTCAACTTGATGTATGCATTTCTTGCTAACAACGCATTTATCAAATGCTTCATCATTTGATTGTAAGATTTTTTCACTTTGAAACCTTTCATCGTGTTTCTTGTCAACGACAATTCCAGAAACATGCATTTTATCAAATGATACATCATTTGATTTCAAGATCTCTTCATAATGAAGATTTCCAATGCGTTTCTTGCTAATGATAATATCAAAAACATGCATTTATCAAATGATTCATCATATGATTGTAAGACACCGTCCCTTTGAAGTCTTTAAATGATTTTCTTGACAAAATTAAACAAGATGACAATGTCAAAGATAGTTAGAGTCCAAGTTAAACTTGACTCTTTTGCTATTGAATTATTATTTGTATAACAACATATATAATTCAATTGTGAAGATACTTGAAGCACTGCCGAACCAACTTGCTTCTTCTTCGCATTCAACTCAGCTAGATACTTTAGCCGTATGCTCTTTTTACCGAAATGGTCTTTTAAGGTTTTTGAGACTAACACAACTTGTTTTCCTCTTACCAAAATCTTGCCCTTAGTTTACGGTTGTTTTGCTTTCTAAACCTTTCCCCCCTTAATCATAAGAACTCAGGGTGTAGCAGATTTCCTTGGAAGCTCTTTCTCATACTCAATTAACATGGCATGAAGTATAGCTATGGTTTTACTCATGCTATGCATATTATAATTGTAACACCCCAACTAGGGCGGAACAATGAGATGTACAGAAAGTCGAGTATTCAAAACAAAGGATTATAAATAACATTCACCGTAGCTTTATTTGATAAAAAGAATTTACAAATGTACAAGCATGTTAACCAACTTCCAAGTACAAATGCGTCCATCATACTTGGATACTAAGTTCACGAAACAAATAACAAGCACATGAAATAGTATACTACAATGATCAAGGCGGATTCCATTGCCCATCACAAGGTTTGATCTTAGACTGCAAAGTGCAATGCAAACAATCATGATGCAAATAATTCCTCAAAGTTTATGCTAATTCTTGAAAAGCATGAAGAAAAAGTGTCAACTACGATAACGTAGTTGGTGAGTGCATATGTTTTTAAGTAAATCTCGTTGCATAACCATTTTAAACACTTAGAAAACGTGTTATTAGATATTAACATACCCAAACCATATGTCCGGTGGAATTCTCATCTCCAATTATCAAGTTTTCCAAATATCATAATGTCATTTCAAGACTTGGAAAAATCCATGGTAATTTACAAAGTTCTCATTTGTCAAATCATCACGAGAGAAAAAGTATATATATCGATTAATCATATATCATACCAAAAACATTCGGTTATCAATATTTTGAATATCACCAATTTCAACAACTTTCAAGATTCCATATAGGGTCCAATACCCAAACCATATGTTCAAAACATAATATCCATCCATGAATAACATAAATTTCCCATTTAGCTAAAGGCATAATTTGATGAGTAAATGCTTGAGCCACTACTAAGACCCTTTCACATCGCAAACCCATAATATATCCCATCGATATAACCATAAAGCACATACTGTCAATCATGTGTGTTAACCTTAATTGGGTCGTGCCATGGAGATGACCGTTTAAAATATAAAGTAGACTAGAGCACCCCTAGGTCGACAGCCTTTGAGGGCGGCCATAGAGGCGGCCAATCAACCTGCCACCATCTTCATGAGTGAGGGGAAGAATCCTAGTTGCGCAACTCTCTAACTACAGGCCTCAATGAGTTAATAATAGTGTAGCGGGGACTAGACTTTGACAGTACTCAAGCTCATCATATAACAAATATCACATTGAACATACACCATAAATTCCATATCATACACATCCTTTCAAAGTATCATGTCATAAAAGAAAAATTTTTATTTCTCATGCTTTTCACCCCGAAAGTAAAAACATGTAAAAGAATTTGAAAGGGGTCTATGACTCACCTTGATATGCCACGCATTATATTCAAATATCCAAAATGGGTACTTCCCATCCATAGCTTCCTTGATCATATATTCTGTTAAGTCCAGATTTACTGGACTCGCTCCAGACGTGACTACTAGAGCCCTCTGAAGATTTGTCCATTAATTATGTGAAGACCAGTGAACAACTTACTTGTACAGGAATCTAGACTCCACCAGATTTGTTCACTGGACTTCACTCCAGTCAAGATCTTTCCATTAAAGAACATTCTCACTGAAGTCGAAGACTGAAGTCTGAAGAAAGAAGTCTGACAAATAGCGGAGCTCACTGGCAGACTTACCAGATCTCCTGACTGGAGTCCTTGACAGTGTTCTAGACCTTACAAGTCTGAACACTGATTACGAGGAATTGACTTTATGCCTTTACATGCCTTTACTCGGACAATCCATTTGTCCTTTGTTAAAAGCCTTACACGCATGTAAAGGTGGTTGGTTAATTAGAAGACAAGTGACTATCAAGTGACTTTATTCTTGTACTTTAATCAATGCATTCATTTAAGGAATTAAAGTAATTTCCTTAAATGCATGTAACCATATTTGTACGACAAAAAGAATATTATATTTATTCTTTTTGCCTATAAAAACCAAGTCATTTCCCTCGTCCAAATAACACTTTTGCAATTTGGTGCCTTTGCTCAAATACTCTCGATCTAAACAGTTATACTTCACAACTTTAAGTATTTCGATCAAGGAGTTTATTTAGCAATATTAGATCACTTGTAATTCATAGGTTGTTTAGATACTTACTTTGTAATATCTTGTTCCGCAACAACCTTGTATTTTATTTAACATCAATAAATAAAACACACTTGAAAAATTACATTGTGTCTCACCATTCACTTTACTTGCTTATCTTTATATTGCTTAAGTACGTATTACTTTATATATATATATTCTTGCATTTATATTTATTGTAATACTAGTCCAATCTAGTGCTTACTTGACTTATCGCATTCATACTAGTCCTATCTAGTGCTTACTTGACTTGTTGTATTCTACACTTGTGGGTTAAACCATCAAGTGAGGGACTTCACATATTCCTTATGCTCCTCATTAGTATATCAAAGCCAAGCCTATCCCTACGAGAGGACTAATATACATAAGTTCCTACCTTAAGCCATCACTTAAAAATGCCACTTTCATTATGTTGCTATAAATTGTGGGATCCAAGTATATTGCCAACATTCGCATCGTTTTGGTTGTAGAGATTGATGGTGTAAAAGGTCACTTTCATTACATGCGTAGTTATAAGTTGTTAGATTTTCGGTAACTTGGCTTCATTTGTGGTTTCACTTGATATATTAGGTTATCATTTAGAAATGCCATATTAAGTTATGTTATCCTTATTCATCATTTGTTGTGTAACCGATTTTAGCGCGAATTAGCATTTGTGATATCAATATATAGCTTGGTTAACATAATTACTTATGCCTATCTCACTTAATTATCTTTGTTTTATTTTGATTACACTTATCTCATGAAATTCGTTTAAGTGTTATGGGCCATTATCAATTGGGCCAAAATGTGATAGGTTTTTAAGTGACTTGGGCTTAATTTAGTTATTGGGCTTAACCTTATTCGGATTATGCGATTAATGGATCATAGTGGTTATTGGGCCAAGTGGGTCTACTGATTTATATTCCTTATGGGTTCATTAGTTGGGCCGGCCTAGCCCATTAACTCATTAGTGCATCTTTTAGCCCATTACAATAATGATTTGCTTCTTTCAAATTTTTTTGTTTTTACTTCACATTTTTATGAAATGTTGGCTACCATTTTGGGCTCAAGACGAATTATTTGGACCTTCATGATTTTTACATAGCGACTTATATGTATCTAGTATTTCTGTGAAATTTTAGATAATGTTTGGTGTCCTTAAAAATTATCCAAATACAAACTGTCCTGAATGGGCACTGCTTGCGACATCAGAAATTTTATAAAAGTTCTCAATGTTCTGATTGTTAGAAAAATCCCAATTTTATTTTAAGTTCAAGACACATTGATATTACTTTCCACCAAGTATGATCTCCTAGAACCTTATGGATTAGGAGATAAACATTGTTAAAGTTTATAAAATATTCATACAAAATTACAGTTTTCACCAGTTTCAGTAGAAAACTCATATCTTTCGTTTGGTTCAGTATTTTTGAGTAATTCTAGTTGGAGATTAAACTTAACTCATTTACCTACAACTTTTATTTTGAAAGTTTTTCTTGAAACGGACATCACATGCTCAGTTTATTCGGTACAAGACAGAAGACCAATTCTGTCAGAATGTTAATTGGTTAATGCATCCCACCAACGGTGTTGGTTGCTTGTTTTAGCCTCTAAATTACCACCAACAAGATTATCACTTACTTTTGTATCTCTTAACATTAAATATACAGATTTCAAACATATTCAAGATCATTCTTCATCAATTTAAACTGAATTTATACAAGACTTAATCAACAAAATATAGTTCTTACAAAAATCATCTAAAATGTGAATGCATATAACCATCTAACTATTTTAACAACAAAACTTTTATTAATTCTTTCTTCCAACAACAAAAAGAGTTTATTTATGAAAAATCACAGAAACTAAGCTTCATTCTTATCAACAAAAACTGATTTTGTAGAGATCTATCAACAAATTTGAAAGCTTTCTTATGAACCATCACTTTTGGGTCTTATTTGAGTTGAATCCTTAAATCTTTCCTCTAGATCTTGACATGCAATGACATGAAAGGAAAGATTCTATCAACATGCCCTCATTAAGTGTGTTTTCAAGAAGAGAATCAAAGAAAAACATGGTTTTTGATAAAGATCTTTTACTATATACAAAAATAAGATAGATTAAACAAACAGATGATGAGTTATACCCTTGATGAACTCAAAATGGAGGTTGTTTTGGACTGCCAAACCCACGACCATATGACCCCAAAATGTACTCCTTAGCTTGCTTTAACACACCCTTGAATAATCTAGCATGAACCCTTATTATTATAGTTGACTTACTTTAGATTTTTGAGCTCTAGTTTGTTGTATGAACCGAAAATGAGAAGAAGAGGAGGAGAGAAAAGTGCAATATTTTTGAGGAGAGAAAAGTGGTTGAATGTGTGAAAGAGTGGGAGAAAGTGGGAGAGAAAAAGAGAGTTCCAAGACTAAAAGAATGCATGAAAAATTTCAAATGGTATGTGTGTGTAGGTGTGATGGGGGACGACCAAAGAGGGGGAGAGGGAAGGGTTTTCTCTTCTTTTTTTTTATTTATAAAATTAGTGTAAGTATATGTGTATATGTATATATTGTAAGTGGTTATTTGTTTTATAAGTGTAATATGTATTTGTTTGTTTATATAAGTTGGTTAGTTATTCTAATATGTGTATATATATGTGGCCATGTATATATATATGTATGTGATGTGTGAAATCTAGTAATAAAATTTATAGACACGATTTACCAAAATACTGACTACTACACACTCACAGGCAGTGTACCTGATCGCATACAGTATAGTAAAAGCTGGTAAGCCGAGATCGTTCACAAGGACTTTTATAAGCAATTGTAACAATTAAATGATTCAAGTAAAAATGGGGGTTTTGTGGCCGAATTGCCACGTTCCAAGTAGTTAGTAAAATTTGTTAGTAATCCCTCAGGATTAATCGAAAGAAGAGTTTGTTGTTTAAAACAAGAATTTAAAGGTCACCAATCTTGATTTCGCTCGACAACATGTTAAGATTGCACATTTGATGAAGTTCAAATTCAATTAGTGATTAAATGAGCAAGACTCAAATTAATCTTCAACCCCGTACCCGTCAAGTTTACAACTATTTGACTCTCTTGTATAAACTAGTTTCATTGTTAAGAACGGTATCCTGAGACGCCGTTTTATAACTTTTCTAGTTCAACAATGGTTTTGGTCATTTCAGATAACAATTGTGTGTATTGATTGTACCCAACTATTAACCCGTTAATTCTTATTAATTATTAATTACCTTCTACCGAATAACTTCTACCCAACCCTAGTTGCCACTAAGCTTGAATACAAATTATCCGCAAACAATAATTAAATGACAAAGAATTAATAAATTAAGATCACGACACAACGTTAAATCAAATCACTTGAATGATAAAATATTGTGCAATCCTTATATATTGTCTTACTCTTTCAAGATGGATGAAAATGCGATTAACCAATCATATTAAATATGAAAGAACAAATCAAAATAGAAGAATTCATCGTTACCGAATACAAGGAATTGAAAACGATTAATGAAATGATTCCAATCGAGCTTAAGATCCTTCTCAATGGTTGAATACAAGAAAAACCCTTAATAAGCACTTAAAAATCGTCTGGAAAGTGAAGATAGGGTTTCAAGAATGTTTTTGCAAGCTATTTATATGCTGCCCAAATTCAGCAGGTTCGGCGCCAAACTGCGTCGCAGTTATGCACTGTTGACTTCTGTTGACTTTGACTTCCTTGACTGGTCTTTTGGCGTATATGGTCTAACTGCGTCGCAGTTTCGTGTAACTGCGAAGCAGTTTTAACCTCGACAGAATTACTACGACGCATAACCAAACTGCTCCGCAGTTTGCTATGACCAGCATTGACTTCTTTGACTTTCTTCTAATCTACACTCTTTTGGCTCGTAAAACGTCCGTAAGCACTTGTTTTACTTTAGAAACTTCGTTTTCTTCAGATTATCGCTTAGGTACCTGTTATCAACCTGTGACACTAACAAATACCATAAACGCACCAAATGTATACGAAAACGAATCTTAAACATTGATAATCGACTACTTAAGCTATGGGAAATGGGCATAAAATACGACATATCAAATCCCCCTACACTTAAGCTTTGCTTGTCCTCAAGCAAATCCAAGCTGAAAACAAATCAAACCTTGGTACATTATGGAACCACATTTCAGTTATCAAAAAGAAGCTCAACCATGATCCAAAAATGAGAATAAATGGTTAGGCAGTTTTAATCTTAAATGAACTATAATGTTTGACAATATTTGACTGATATACAAGCCTTAATAACACGACTAAGCACAAATGAAACGAACAAGTGATATCTCGCCTATCCTACTCCGACTAACTTACTTTTGGGGTTGAATATTTGAATAATTACTCAATAGCCAAGTCGTGATGCATACTCTTTTAACCATAGGCTTGTACTAGGTTCATTCCTTCATCGCCAAGGTGCTAGCGCCCTATAACGTCTATCAGAAGAGGACTTTAAGGGTTTTAACATTAGGCTAAACAGGGTATTTAAACAGGATATGGAAATTTGGGTGAACAATTAGTGTTAACAAAGAACTAACACAACATTTAACAAATATTTCACATATAGTCTAATCCAAACAAACCCATGTCATTAGTTGCCAACGGTCCACATCCCAAAAAGTTCTCTCGACCATAACCCCAATAGAACGATCAAAAACCGGCACCATTGTGGTGTATGACAATCAAACAACTTATCAACCAAATCTAACCAATGTCGACTCAAACAAACTTGCCAATTTACTAATAACAACTGAAAATTATAACTTTCCAAGATCCTTTCGTTGGTGTAATTGTACCAACTTACAAAAATGATTTGACCTAAAATGAGAAATACCAACTAACAGCCCAAGCTCTTTTTCATTTTTTCCATTTTTTTTCTTTTTTCTATATTTTTCAGTTCTTATATTCTCATTTTTTTTAATGAGCTACTTTTACTCTGACTAATTGGTATTCTCTTAATAATAATTGAAACAGTGACAAATCATTACAAAATGTTGCTAACATGAACAATCTAGATTTTATCCGAAAACCATGGCGAAATCAAACACTCCCCCAAATGATGAGAATATCCCAACTCGACATAATAAGGCTAAACCCAAACCATCCACTAGCAAAGGCAACCAATGACCCACCAGGACTTCGACTATCGGTATGGTGAGGAAAGGTTTATATTTAGGGTAGATTTAATACAAAGAACAGGCTAATGACAACATGTTTTCTATTGTTTCTTGCACTAAAAGTGAGTGCAACATAAGGGTTTTAGATGGGTGGTTCACTAACCAGTGTAGTTAGCTACTAAGCACATTACAAAACATGCACATAACAAATTTTACGAAACAAAGGGTGAAACATACAAAGAACAAAAGTTTTATTCTAAATTTTCCTCTTCTTCATCTAGAATACCACAGAACGATCAACCAGAACAAGTTCTAGAATCAACGCTATCACCGGCATACTCATAGCAAATGAAATAACTCAGAAAGGGAAAATCAATCCTCAAACTTGCACATCATAGTTCAGAGCTCTAAAAGAGACCCTTACTTCCGGATAAATCCAAAAGCCTAAGAGGGGGACAAATTTACAAGGCTAATAATTCCAAAACCGTACACCTATCATAACAAGCAATGAATTAATAATCTCACAATTTGGTGTTTTGGTGCTATAAGTATGCTAGCAATGTTATTAATCCAGAAAGGATTGCCACGTTAATCAGTCAAAACACATTTCACAGATTAAAAGTTTGTACCAAGGATGTAGTTACATTGCTCAGTAAAATCTATAATTAGGTGACAAAAGCAATTAACTAGAAGGACAAACATGCAAAATCTTCAAAAATACCCAACTTTTTCCTATTTACCTCCCCCCCCCCCCACACACACACACTTGAGTTGGACAATGTCCAATAACAAAGCCAAACTAAGGGAAATAGGGAAAAGTAAACTAAAAAACAAAAGAAGGACAAGAAAAACCTGCCGAGTATATGTGGTGTTCCATGCACGAATGATGCCAACAAGAATATGAGCGCTGTACTTACTTCCAGCATATTCAAATGACAACCTTGCTATCACACATGAACACAAATAAAAGCCAACATCATAATATCAAGTTAAACCTGCAACATTCTACCATACTAACTAACAGAAATGGGAAATAAAATATGCTGTCTCATCACCCCGAAGGGAGGATACAAACCAACCAAATGAAAACTAAAACGTATGGAAATTGAAATTGTTCGAACAAATAATACAAACCATCAACTTAAGCTGACTGACGGCTTCAAATCTTCAACCTGCAAATGAATCACTGTGGTGGAGGATGAGGTGGATAATATTGGTAACCAGGAATGTTACCATAATCAAAGAAAGATCCCACCACCTGCTCAGCAAAGGTCGGCTCAGCAGCTCTTGCCTGCCTCACGTCCATACCTGCATATGTACCTATATAACTACCAAATCAGACCGACATATCCGGTCCCAATGCACCTGGATTGTGACGTGGAGGCTCCTCAATCTGATGCTTTGGAGGGAAGTAGAAACCTCCACCAACTCTCCGATGAGGAATAAAAATAGAAGGTGGGCGATAATCCGGAAGATCGGTGGGTGGGCTAGAATCCTGCCCTCTTAACTGCTCCTCCCACATCGGCTGATAACGCCGTGAGTCATAAACCACTATCCCTAGGCCAGAACCAACCATAGTCATATCACTCCCCACCTGCTCACGAAAATCATCCATGCGGGAGTGGAAAGCCTGCTGAGACTCAAACATCCTATCCACAATAGACTGAAGAGAGGTGAGATCAAAACCTGCGAGAACGAGGGAAGAAGAAGAAGAAGCTCCCGCAGTAGAAGTAGCACGACGCTTTGGGCGTCTAACCAGTTTCTCTTCCGCTGCCTCCTTCATCTCTTCATCAGCATTTTCACCATCTTCACCTTCCTCACCCTTAGGAGTGGCATCACCAAAATCAATGAAAGAGTAAAAACACCTATTGGTTTGAGGCTTAAGTAACCCAAACCGCTTCAAATCCGGATACTCAAACGGTTTCATAGGCTTCCAATTCAAGTTAAAAACCATGTTTGCTCGATCCCCTTCACAACCAAAGAATTTCACCAATCTTGTGACATAATGGCCACAAACAAGCTTCCTGTCCCTCATACCTCGGGTGCCCATGTGCTTCGCCACCACGTACGGAGCACAAGCTAATTATAAGTTCCAACTATCACTAAATGGGTGCTGAAGACACCTCTATGTCAATGGTGAGTGTACTTTGCAACACTATCACTTAATCTGGACGTGACCATTTTAGAGTGAGTAGTGTACCAGGTGACAAGATGAATAAGTAAATACAATGCAATAATGTAAATGACAAGTAAGTAAATATGGTGAGACAATATGTATTTTTCAAGTGTATTTTATTTATTGATAGTTAAATAAAATACAAGGTTGTTGCGGAACCAAGATAATACAAAGATGCAAATATCCTAACAACCTATGAAATACAATTGATCTACACTTGGAAATTCTCTAAACAATCAAAACACTTAAAGTTGTGAAATGTTCCTTTTTACGATTGAGAGAATATTGCACAAGTTCACCAATATTGCATAATGTATGTGTTTGCAAAGTTGTCGAAATGCTTGGGCAAGGACCTCTATTTATAGTCGAAGTATGAGCATTGGGATCTCAACTTCGACGTACAAATATGGTTGACAGCACACAAAAAGTATTAGTAAATAATCCTTTGTGTGTGCTAAATAAAGTAAGACAAAAGGTTACTTTATTCAACCACTCTACATCTTTGCACTTTTATCCACAGACAAGATTTTTGTCCGGGTAAAAGGATGTAGTGTAAAAGGTCCTCCTCGTAATCAGTGTAAAGCTTTGTAAAGGCATTTACACTGGAGGATTCTCCAGTTGATTGATCTAGTAGAATGTCAATTGGGCTTCGTTGCCATTGTCATTCTCTTTCTTCCACTTGTTGTCTTCGACTTCAATTGGAATGTCTTCAGGTATACGTCTTTAGATCTCAACTGGACCTAAAAAATTCCCCCTAATTGTCCTGAAATATTGCCAAGTATTTTCAAATTTGTTTCTATACAAGTGTAAGTTTGAAATACTTATGTTTGATAAAACCTATTAATTTTCCAAAGGCATTTTTATAGATCATCAAATGCCTTGGGTTTAATTTTAATTGTTTGTAGATCTTATCAGTTATCTAACATGTAAATTACAATCTGGCAACTTGTATATACACAATTTTACATTGAAGTTACAAGAAAGTAAAAAAAATTACAAGCAGATAGATAGAAGGAAAACTTAAACAGATGGCCCTTCGCCAGTTTTCCTTCTCTTAGCAACATATGAAATTGGCTGTTTGTCTTCAGGATCAAGGCCCAATCTTTCTTCAATATTTTCCTTGAACTTGATTAGGTTTTGCAAAACATACTCCCAGCCTTTTTCTGCCTTGTTCTTACGCTGCCTATTCTCCAGCAAATTCAGCATCTCTACATGCTTTGAATGACCATACTGATGGACATCAGGGTTCTCAGTTGTTCTTTTGGGTCCACCAAAGTATTGAACCTCAACCACAAAATGTTTGGCACCAGGTTTGATCGAAACCTTCACATTGGTGAACTTACCTTTATTGTGCCTTCGACGCTGTACATCAGATAAGTATGTGCGAGGCTCTGATTCATTTGTCAGTTTGATCTTGCTCGTGCTCAGTTTGTGAGTAGCAGCTCGAATATCATCAGTTGTGGGTTCAGATGGTTCTACCCAAGTCCTTAGGTTTGCATCTCTTGATAAGGCTTTTTGTTTTCTTCCCTTGGACTTGGGTGGAGTTAATACTTTGTTGACCACTTTCTTTACTTGTTCAATTCGTTTGAGAATCCCTTCTGACCTTATCTCTTTAGCCTTTTCCACTGATACATTCAAACACTTGGCATCAAGACCAGCGTCATCATCTTGGTAGTGTTTGTCCAGTTCAACTTCCAGCATTTCCTTCAGGGCATTGACAATCCTTGTATCTTCTTTTATTTTCTTGTATTTCAACAGTTGCAAGCCAAGGAGTTGTGCGTCAGTTACATCAACAAGAGTAGTTGGAAGATTTTTTCTTGATTCAAATTGATTGGCCTTCAATTGTTTCTTCCTTTCCTTGACCAGATACCCAACCCTTGCTAAATTCTGACTTTCGCTTTCAGTAACTGGAGGCAATTGGTCAACATTGCCAGTTTCCAACATAGGTGCATCAGTGGCAGGCTTCTCAGAGTCATCAGTTGCAATGGCCTTTCCTTCGTTCACATTTTCCCTATCAACCACATCATCAAATGTTTCAATAACCTGCTCACCAGCATCAGTACTGGCAGCAACAACCATCTGACTAGCATCAGTACTAGTCCCAGTCCTATCCACAATCTCCTTTCCTGAACCTGAAGCTTCAACAAGAGTGCGAGGGACACGAACAGACTTTTCCCCCTTGGCAGCATCTAGTCCTTGCCTTATTGCTTCAAAATCGGCATGACTGGTGGGCAAGCGATCTAGAGGCTGCCATGATTGCATGTTGTTGCACTCTTTGAAGACTCCACATAAAATGCGAACTGTCCTCTATAGATGATTAATTTCTTGAGATTGAGTCATGACATTTCCATAAGTGGTGTCTTGACTCTTTTGAATTGCTTGAAGAACATTTAAATCATCTAGAGAGAGCCTAGACTACTTCAATTGTCAGATTGGATATTGCAGTAGAGTGATCAACTACCTTGCTGGCCAGAGAGTCTAGACTGCACCTCAACCGATCGATCTCAGATGTAATGGGAGTGAGATCAACCTAGGGGCTTCAGTTTTGATGATCTCAGACATCATCTTTTCCAAAAATGCTTGTTCTCTGGCAGCAGCCAGGGTGGCTCCAATCTTTTGACCAACTGAAGAGGCCAACTGATTACCAAGCTCCGTCACATCAAGACCAGGTTTATCAAATAACAACTTCACCTGTCTTTCAAGTTCTTTCAAGTCAACCGCTGAAGATCTGACAGTTGTATTCAGTAGGTAGGTAATTGAAGATGTGACCTCAGTCTGGGTAAGTGCAAAAGCCTCCCTTAAAGATGTTTCAAGTTGATTTGAGGAATGCACCAACTCATTTAGCTTTCCAAATACCAAGTCCTCATTGGCTGAGAACTTATTGATTCCCAAGTCAACCACTTTTACATTTGTCATCTGGTCCTTTTGGTACTTGGAAATGGACTTGGTATTCTTATCCAGTGTCTTTTGAATATCTCCCACCCTTGTTAAAAGGTTTGAGATATCGGCTTGAAAAGACACAAACTGGCTATCTAGTGACGGAAGGGAAGATGTCACTGGACCAGTTCGGAAGGCTATAGGTACAACTGGAGGAGGTAGAACAGGTGTTGGTTCTCCAGTTGTTGTAGCATCAGAAGAGACAAAAGGAGTTGTTGAAGAAAGAAGGGGAAAAGATTCAAATTTTCGTTCATGCTGAGAATGCTCAGGTGTGAACGACGGCGACGGTGAGGTTAGAATGTGTCTATTTCTTGGCACATTCATAGATGATAGTAATTGGCGAGAGGCGAATAGTGGAATTTCTTGTAAGGTGGAGAAGTCAAGTGGTGAAACTAAAACCTGTGGTTCTTGGGGCTGACCAAGGAGAGAAGGGAGCTGATCAAGTACAGTTGCATCAGCCATCTCCTAGTCAGATTCAGTCTTAGATGAATCCGAAGACTCAAGCTGAAACTCACCCTCATTTATGCCAAGATCCATAAATGTTGGGGGTGGCTGAACAAGTTGTTCAGACTCCTGATGACCAGTTTGAGTTTCCTCAATGGTTTCATCAGTTATAGGATTCGTTGCCAAGGCATCTTCTCCCTGGATAGAGGTAACTGGAGCCTCAACTACAACTGCTCTTTCCTTAGTTGCAATATCATGGGCTTGTGATTCTGAAACCATGATCACTGGCTATGACTGGCCAGATGTAGCAAGTTTTGATCTAGATCTTCTTCGACTCTCGCTAGATCTTCTTGCTTTTGGAACAGCCTGGATACCTGTGGGAAGATCTCCAGGTTCCGCAATAGCCACAACACTTGCAGACGAACTGGTGGGTCCCTCATTATTTTGAGGCCCGCCTAGTTGTCTTTCTGCTCACCTGGTGGTGCTGCATCAGTTTTAGAGAATGCCAGCGAAATTCTCGGAGAAATTTGGACCTCATCAGTTGTGGACACAAGGTTGTCCAGATTTCTCAATAATTATGGCACAGAGTATAAGGATTGTGTGTTGTTGTATTCTTCTTTGCCCAGAATTAATTTGAAACAAAGAGATAGAAATCGCGAAAATGGGATACAAGGACCCCTGTTACCTTTTAATTTAAACACCAAGCTTCTGAACAAGATGTTTGCGAAGTCTACCCTTATTCCATTCCACAGGCAATATGCCATTTCTGCCTGGAAGGAGTTTATCTAGTCCAAACCACCAGAACTCCCACCTAAACTTTCTACCAAATGGACCATGAAGTACTTCCAAGATGGTAAAAGCCCTCTCATTGTAATTGATCCCTTGGTCTTCAGTACACCACCCTCCAGGACTTCTTTATTGCCCATGTCAAGGAAGACCTGACGAAAGTTGATATTAGGGGAAATCACCACTGGACGCTCATCTTGTCTCCAGTAATTGAGGTTAAGCGCATCCCTCAATGTCTCAGTGGTGATGGTGCACGGGACTGACCCATCCTTTAAAGTGAAGGAGATGGATGAGTAGTAATCATAATTTGATGTCGTGTACCAAAACTCGCACAAGTAGTCGTGAAACAACTTGTTTGGGTTCAAAGAAAAGGCATCGCTGAGGGGAGAATTCCGAAAGTAGGATTAGATTTTCCCGATGAGAGAATCAACGGCCTGATGCCCTTGAAGAGATGCCATTGGATTCTTTGGATTTATTTTTATTAATTTGGAATTTATTGGGGCACTAACGGCATTAGAAACATTCTCGGATGGAACATACTCAACAGTGAGTAGATTCACATCACGAGAACGAGATGAAGAAGATGAAGATTTAGGAGCCATTTGGGATTTTGGATTTAGGGTTTTGGATTTAAAGAAGAAAGAGAGAAAGGGATCTCGAATTGTGAATGATTGGAGGAGTAAATGAAAGGAATTTTGTGCGAAGTAAATGAGAAAATGTTTTAGTGGGGTATATATAGGTAATAAAATATTACCAATATATATACGAAAAGGTATTTTAATCCCCAAATTTTGAAATCGTTTATAAATTTGATTTTTAGAAACTTTGAGAATTCAAAAACATTTAATACCTCCCATCAAGCATTTAATGCTATGACAGTTGGTATTCCCACTCGCCCATTAACTTCAACAATTCCCATAAAAAGTGCATTATTTTTCAGCAAAAAGTCTTGCACATAAGACATGTCAGGTGACGGTGTGAGTGCGTTACAAACACTCGAGTACCATCACGTGTCACAAGTATTGATCAAGTAAAACATAACGTTATGAAATTTGGTTGACCACCAGTTTAAGACAAGACTAAACTAGCATACTGGAGAGATTTTCCAGATGCCAGTTTCAACTGAGAGGTTCTCCAGTTGCATTTTTCAAAATAAAACGAATTTTAATTGGAAAAATATTTTGAGTCTTTCCCCCTAAAAATGTGATCCATTTGATCAAGGACTGGTCTTTGAGTACATCAAGGCGTTCAATCTCCAACCAATCAAGGATCACCTGGACCATCCTCAACTAGAGGGCCTCTCCAGTTTAATAAGGATTTAACATACCCAGTTCACTAATGAGATGTTTAAAAGTTTTCTCATCAAAAGGCTTTGTAAAAACATCAGCTAACTATTTATCAATGGGGATGAAATGTATTTCAATGTCTCCTTTCATAACATGATCACGAATGAAGTGATACCTGATGTCAATATGCTTTGTCTTTGAGTGCATCACTGGGTTCTGAGATATAGCAATTGCACTGGTGTTGTCACAAAAGATTGGGTTTTTGTGTATTTCATACCATAATCAAGTAACTGGTTTTTGATCCAAAGAATCTGGTTACAACAACTGGCCGCAGAAATGTACTCTACCTCAGCAGTTAACATTGAGACCGAAGTCTGCTTCTTACTGGTCCAACTCACCAATTTTCCCCCTAGGAAATGACAACCACCAGTTGTAGACTTTCTATCAATCTTACAATCTGCATGGTCTGAATCTGAATTACCCATTAGATCTAACCCTGAGCGTTTGGGATACCAAAGACCAAGGCTAGGGCACCCTTTCAGGTACCTGAAAATGCGCTTAATAGCATGCAAATGTGATTCTTTTCGGTTAGCCTGAAATCTGGCACATAAACATGTTGCAAACATTATATCTGGATGACTGGCAGTTAAGTACATCAGTGAACCAACCATTCCATGATATTCCTTTTGGTCCACTGGTTTTCCATTTGGGTTAAAGTCCAAATTTAAAGGTGCTGCAATGGGTGTGTTTTTTGATGGGACTGAATCAAATTTGTATTTTCTTAACAAATCTCTGACATATTTTTCTTGGTTAACAAAAATATCATCAATGGTTTGTTTAATTTGTAAACCTAAGAAAAATGTTAATTCACCCATTAAACTCATTTCATACTCAGTTGACATGATTTTAGAAAACTTTTCATACATTGCATCATCAGTTGACCTAAATTTAATATCATCAACATAAATTTGTACCAGCAAGATATTACCTTTTTCTTTCAAAATAAACAAGGTATTATCTATTGCACCTCTTTGAAAACCATCATTAAGAAGATGTTTAGTTAGAGTGTCATACCAGGCTCTTGGGGCTTGACGAAGACCATACAAAGCTTTGTTCATTCTATATACCTAGTGAGGATGCTTCTCGTTCAAGCAACCTGGAGTCTGCTTAACATACACTTCTTCTTCCAATTTTCCATTCAGGAACACACTTTTGACATCCATCTGGAAGACTTTGAATTGCAAATGAGCAGCATAAGCCAAGAAAATTCTGATGGCTTCAAGTCTTGCAACTGGAGCAAAAGTTTCATCGAAATCAACACCTTCTGCTTGACAATAACCTTTGGCAACCAATCTTGCTTTGTTTCTGACAACATTGCCATCTTCATCCATCTTGTTTCGGTAGACCCACCTCGTTCCAATGGGTTCTTTCTTTAACCCTGGAGGACAAGGGACAAGTTCCCAAACATTGTTCCTTTCGAACTGGTTAAGTTCTTCTTGCATAGCCTCAACCCAGCTTGGATCTACCAAAGCCTCGTCAATCTTCTTCGGTTCAATCAGTGATAAAAAGGTGACGTTCAAGCATTGTTCACTTGTGGCTCTTCTAGTCTGAACCCCACTATCTGGATTTCTAATAATTTGCTCAATGGAATGAGCAACTGTCCATTTAGTGTATTGACTAGGTTGATATTGCACAACATCAGTGCAAGACACCCGACGATCTTCAACAGTTGTGGCAACTGGAGAAGGATCAGCCCAAACTACTTCAACTTCATCGTCAGTGTCAGCTGGCATGTTGGCATGTTGTGGCTCTTGTCGTTATTACGTTCACTTGTTCATTCCTAGCATTCGGATGGTTGAATTTGGTTCCAGATCCTTGGCTGTTCTGCTGAGGCTTAGGATACTGTTGAGTATTGCTCGGTAAGGTATCGGGCTGCCTGTTTGAAGTTCCTAGCCTTTCAAGTTTTGCCTGAATATCCTGAAATGTTGCTTGAGTACTCTTCGAGCTCTGCTCAATCTTATTAGCCAAACCATCCAATCTAGTAGTCATAGCATCCCATTGAGAGGCCATCTTCTAATTGGTAGCTTTCTGAGCTCCTACCAAATCCTTCATCATATCTCTCAATTCAGCATTCGCATTCTGCTGATTGTCTGCTAAACCTGCTTCCATTAAAACCAGAATTATTAGCATTAAGTTAGATGAAGGAAAAGAAGTACCTAATGACCGGTTTTGATAACCGGTATTCTGATTAAAGTTCCCTTGCTGATTCTGGACATAGTTGACTTCCTGAGCTGGTTTATCCGGGCAATCCTCTGAATAATGCATGTCTCCACAATAGTCACACCCATCAGCAATTACCTTAACATCCCTTTCAATGCTTTTGAATCTCACGTCTTGGTTGTCAAACCTCTCGTTCATCTGCTTTGTGAGGACTTTGACTTCAGCAACCAAACTTGATTCTTCACTACTCTCTAGCTTTGCCACAGTCTTACTACCAGTTCTCTTACTTACAAGTTCTTCACGATCCGAAAACTCCTTAGCCATATCATCCATGATTTTGTAACCTTCAGCCGGGGTCACATTGTTCAAACTACCTCCAAATGCCCCGGCTAGTTCCCTTCGAGTTCTCTTGAGCAAACCGTCATACAAGATTTCAACCACTGCTTCTGTGTTTAGATTATTTCCTGGATAATTCCTGATAATCTCTTTATACCGTTTCCAAGGATCTACTACATCTTCCCCTGGATCTTGAGTGAATGACTGGATCTTGTTTTCCAGCTGTCTTTGAGTCCTTATAGAATAGAACTCATCAATAAACCCAACACGAAGCTCATCCCAAGTGGTATACAAATCATCTGGCTGTTCTTTGAGCCACGCCTTAGCTCCTCCACATAAAGTGAGTGGAAAAAGCTCAAGCTTCACATTATCATTTTGGTTCGCGCCATAGTGGTAAAACCTACAAATTTTCTCAAATCTCTCTTAGTGGCCATACAGATCATTGTTAGTCACCCCATCAAACTTCTCTTCCTCCACACTTTTCAAATGACTTCCTTTGAGAGAAAAGTTAGCTCCGGTGGTTGGAAGGCGAATAGGAGTACCCCTATTAGTGGGTACATTTCTCCTACGGTCACCGTAAAGATGGTTATTGGGGTTTACCGGTTCTTGATCACCCATTCTTCTTACTCTAGCTGGTCAAGTTACCTGAAGATTTGCTCGAGGGATTTCTGTTGAATCCGGTTGATGAGTTTTATCCTGATTATCTTCTTTCTCTGAGCTGTTACCAGTTTTGAACAAACCACTACCTTCGCAGAATTTCGAATTTAAGTGAACCTCGGACGTTGAACCTTTCCTTGAGTAATGTTGATCCAAGTCTACTTCCGGGTGGTCACGGTTTTTGGTACTTGAATCTATGTTGTCGGTGTTTGAGGGCTCCATGTTGTTTGATCTAAGTAAGAGTCTTCTGGCTTTCCCTGGATTAGATTGAGGACTAAGCAAAGGTCTACCAGAGGCTCTTATGTTCATCAACTACAAAGCACCTGCACACGCACCACAAGAAATACCGTTAACTGCACCAGAAACTAACAAAATAAAACTAAAATAAAAATAAAATCTATCTATTAAAACAAATAACTGCCGAATTGCCACGTTGCAAGTAGTTAGTAAAATTTGTTAGTAATCCCTCAGGATTAATCGAAAGAAGAGTTTGCTATTTAAAACAAGAATTTAAGGTCACCCATCTTGATTTCGCCCAACAACATGTTAAGATTGCATATTTGATGAAGTTCAAATTCAATTAGTGATTAAATGACCGAGACTCAAATTAATCTTCAACCCCGTACCTGTCAAGTTTACAACTATTTTACTCTCTTGTATAAACTAGTTTCATTGTTAAGACCGGTACCCCGAGACGCCTTTTTATAACTTTTCTAGTTCAACAATGGTTTTGGTCATTTCAGATAACAATTGTGTCTATTGATTGTACCCAACCATTAACCCGTTAATTCTTATTAATTATTAATTACCTTCTACCGTATCCGTCATAGAACCAACTGCTTCTAACCAAGCAATCAAAATAACTTCTACCCATCCCTAGTTGCCACTAAGCTTGAATACAAATTATCCGCAAACAATAATTAAATGACAAAGAATTAATAGATTAAGATCACGACACAACGTTAAATCAAATCACTTGAATTATAAAATATTGTGCAATCCTTACATATTGTCTTACTCCATCAAGATGGATGAAAAGGCGATTAGCCAATCATATTAAATATGAAAGAACAAATCAAAATAGAAGAACTCATCGTTACCGAATACAAGGAATTGAAAACGATTAACGAAATGATTCCAATCGAGCTTAAGATCCTTCCCAATGGTTGAATACAAGAAAAACCCTTAAAAAGCACTTAAAAATCGTCTGGAAAGTGAAGATAGGGTTTCAAGAATGTTTTTGCAAGCTATTTATATGCTGCCCAAATTCAGCAGGTTCGGCGCCAAACTGCGTCGCAGTTATGCACTTTTGACTTCTGTTGACTTTGACTTCCTTGACTGGTCTTTTGGCGTATATGGTCTAACTGCGTCGCAGTTTCGTGTAACTGCGAAGCAGTTTTAACCTCGACAAGAATTGTTGCGACGCATAACCAAACTGCGCCGCAGTTTGCGTTGACCAGCATTGACTTCTTTGACTTTCTTCTAATCTACACACTCTTGGCTCGTAAAACGTCCGTAAGCACTTGTTTTACTTCAGAAACTTCGTTTTCTTCAGATTATCGCTTAGGTACCTGTTATCAACCTGAAACACTAACAAATACAATAAACGCACCAAATGTATACGAAAACGAATCTTAAACATCGATAATCGACTACTTAAGCTATGGGAAATGGGCATAAAATACGACATATCAAGTTCAACTGGAACCTATTAAGTTCATTTGATTAAATATTAATAAGATTTTTGTTCCATGGTATTTTATCAAGTTCATTTGGAACCTATTTGTGGCTTGAGATTCTCTATAATGATTAGTTATTGTTTATGGTAAATCTAAGTTAGCTAGTCATCTCTGGTATTTCTAAGGCATTTTACTGTAGAAGAGGCCAATTATCACTATGCTTTGAATATCTAGAAGGTCAATTCTCTTAACAAACTTCTAGGTATAGACACCTAGGTAATTATAACTAAGTTGTCCTAGCGGAAAGAAACATATATGTAATCAAATTAATTAACAAAGAGATAATCGAAACGTGTAAAACATATATGTACCTTTGCGCAAAGCTTCCAATAATATTATTAATAATATGATTATTATTAGTTAGGTTTTAAAGTAAAACCCCTCTACGATCGCACACTAAACACCCTTTATATCATATGTTAGTATCCCGATCACGACCAAGAAACTCCTTTGTGTATAACCCTTCATACGAAAAAGCATGAACCGAAACACTTGTTGTCGACTAACTAAAAGTAAGACACCATAATTAATGCTAGCTTTAGCATTAATTATATATAAATATGTTTCATGAGGGAAATCGTAAACTACAAAACCAAAACTTCAAAACCCTTTTGTGATTTGAGTATATCGGCCGAAGCCAAGAAGGAGAAAAAGGAGGGATTTTCTTGTGTGTGTGAATTACATTAATAAAACTTTTGATTAAGCTCTCTATTTATAGGGTTAATTCTTAGGATTTTAGATTTAATGACCAAGTCATCTCAAGACCTAAAACCTTGAGAAATTTCGGCTAGAGTCAACTCTAATTTCCTTATTTCATATTTAACCTCTTTTTAATCAATTAAATACAATTAACTCTTTAATTTATTTAAATAACTATTTCGTGATCAATTAATTATTATATTACATTAATATAATAACTAATAGTATAGAGTTACCGTGTCATTTCGTGTGACCCCGTAAGCTTAAATTATTCCGGACATGCATTTATTATTTAACATGATCACACTCCAAAAGTCTGAACTGAAATTAATTATAAATATTATACATATTATATATATAGAGAAAAGTGAGTATGAGGTTGTTCTCCGTCTAAGCTTAGATGAGGAACCCCTCACATACAAATACTTTATTATTTGTTTGAATTTAAAACAAATACATGGCCCCCATGATTTTCATGATTATAAAAACCAAATGTGAAGGGTTTCTCATCTAAGCTTAGATTGGGGACAACCCCATACTCACTTACCCCATATATATATATATTACCACTGATGAATGGGAATTACTTTTAATAGTGACCATTTGATTGGATTAACTTTTCATCACAACCGTATAAACTATTCATTTAAATCGGAAAGACAGTTAATATAGATAAGATTATACATAAACATGTGTTAAAATATAACCAAATAAACATATAACAATTCACAAGTATGCAATGGAATATAAACGTATATGCAATACTTTTAATTAACAAAAAGAGAATCGAAACGTGTACTTTTGCGCAAAGTTTCCAATAATATTATTAACAATTAGATTATTATTATTGTAGGGTTTAAAGTAAAACTCCTCTACAATCGTACACTTGACACCCTTATAATGTATCCTATTACCTGATTGACGAAAACACAAACCCATTGTGTATGATCCTTAGGTTTACTTCTGTTGAACAACACTATACAAACTACCCTCTTGTATTATTGTCGGGAAACACAATATCAAGAAAAGTGTATTGTCCTTTTCTTAATTGTTGATTCCACGTATGGGATGTAACCAAAAAGTCAAACATAAAGATTTGTAATTTTGGTTTTCCTTTGTTCGACCGAGAGAAGAGAAACCGAAGATTGATTTTGTTTTAAGGTTTTATCTTTTAATTGTTTTACAAAACAATAACCCTTAGCCCTCTTTGTATAGGGTTAATATTTAAGGTTATTAAATTTGATGAAGAAGTTTGTGTTGGGTTATAAAACCCACCCCGAAAACTGGCCCTTTTAAGTAATTAGGAAACATCTCTTATTCTTAATTTTTACTTAAGTCCATCTATTTTTATTATTTAATTAATAAACGTTTATTTAACTTTAAACGATTGTTTATTAATCATTTCATGATCATAGAGTTTACGTGTCATTTTGTGTGACCTCGTAGTTTTAAATTATTTACGGACATGCGTTTATTATAACGTGATCACACACCAACAACTCTCAGTTGAGCATGTTATTATAAAGGCAATAACATTTAATAACGTCTAGCAACACGTCAATGCTCCCGGAAATATTAAAGAATAGTTTCTTAAAGCCATCATTTGAAATGATTTAGTCTTCAATATCCCTTTGTTTTAGATACCCTTGTTAATTATGAATATGAATCAATGTCATTTCTTAATTTAATGATTATGTTTCTCATTTCTACAATTAATCAAAATTACCAAATTAGTCAAGACTACCTCTTGAGTTCATTTGGGTATGCGCATACAAACATCTTAGGGGGTTCCTGGTATGGGGGTAGGGAATAGGAAAGATAATTGATATGTACTTTCGAGTCTTAAAATTTATAACACGAATCACCTAGCGACTGACTACTACACACTTGCGGGCAGTGGACTCGTTCGTATGCAGTATAGTTAACTTGGTAAATCCGAGGTCGAACACAAGGACTTTGTAAGCAATTGTAAGAATAAAGTGATTCCAAAAAAAGGGGTTTTTATGGCCGAATTGCCACGTTACAAAATTAAACTAAGAAAGTGATTAAATCTGGTATGATCGGGGCAAGGATCGTCCTAAAACGATATTAAAAATGATCTTATGACAAAAGGGATTTAAAGGTCATCCATCTTGATCTCGCTCAACAACATATTCGTATTGCACATAAATGAAGTTCAAATTCTATTTAGTTGATAAAGATAATCGTGACAAAAAAAAAAGACACAAACTGGTACCACCAACGTTTGTAAAATCATTTAAATCACCTAATTAATCAGTTTCTTTGTAAAAGCCGGTACTACCAATGTTTAAAACAATTTCCCCAACCAACTAGTTTATTTGATTATCAAATTAACAATTTTACCTATGTGAAGAGAACGTGGTACCACTAACCGTTATTCAACACATTGACAAAAAAAATCCTTTTATTAAAATGACATTCACTATCATACCATGAACTAGTGATAACTGTTTATAGACAAACAATTAATAGAAAATCACATACGTATTCAACTAGTACTACTAACGAAGAACACATATGCCACCAATATCAAAATACTAATTAATAAAGAACTAAATCATCAAGATCTCGACACAATGATAATTGAAATCAACTTTAAATTAATAAAATAGTGCAATCCAACATATTGTTTCACTACATCAAGATGAATGATAAAAAGATTAGCTACTCATGGGAAGACAAATAAAATTAACAATCATCATATAAATAAAATCCATAATAATAACTGTACAATAATATAGTCTTAACAATAAGCAACTAATAATAATAATAAAAGAACTAAAAGATGGAACGAGAATTTGTTGTACTGCGATGATGAAGTCAAATGAAACAAAGCCTAAAGGCTTTTTGTCTCCACCTCACGAACTAAGCAGCTCACAATTTTAATTCCCTTCTCTCCTCTTGTGGCTGAATACTCACGAACCCAACACCACCACCTTTTATTAGTCTTAATGACCTCCAAAAGCCTCCAATCCGTTTTTGGTGTTTCTAGGGTTTCCGGATGCTAAAAAGGTGAATAATCCCGTCCATAAGTAATTAAAGATGTTATATATTGGATTTCAGAGACTAACGGCTGTTACACGAGTCAATCTTGCAATTCTGTACACTTTTGGTCCTTTTTTCTAACGGCCAACAGAATTTTGTTGCACCGTCAATCCTTCCGTCTAACGCCCGTTACAATAGCTAACGGCAGTTATAGTGCATTACAGAAAGGACACTCCTAACGCCCGTTACTTGGCTAACGGGTGTTGCAAGCTTCAGATTTTGTTTTCTTTGTCTTTCACTTGATTCCAACCGAACCTTTCTCTCGTTTCTTCCATGGATCATCGAAATCTACGAATAAACGGTACTAAAATCACGTGGGAATTGGTATGAAATACGACACATCAATAATGAATCCTTATGCTTGGTAGTAGTAAGGGAAGGTATTGAATACCTAGAAGTGGGTATTGGAGTATTACCGAATAATTTGGGGTTTAAGGTAATCAATCCTCACCCATCTATCCTTTTCACTTCTCCCGCAACAGGCAACACCACATACATTCAACATCTTGATGTGTCATTTTTGTATAATTAAAAGCAGTCAAGTTTTAAATTTATAAAATCAAGGAAATACCAAACTAAACACACACTCACGGACAGTGGATCCGTTCGTTTGTAATATAGCTATTAGGTAAGATCATGTTCGTTCGCAGGGACTATGTTTAAGAACTAAGCAAGATTAAGTAACACTAAGATTGGTTGTGGGCTTTTGTGACCGAGCTGTCAAGTTGCTTTTGAAATCAGTTAGTAAAAAGATCTAGTTAGTAATTCCGAGGAATTAATCGAAAGAAAGTTGTTTTAAACAGAAAGATTAAAAGTCTTCTACCTCGAATCAGATTCATGACATGTGTTAGGTTGCACTATTCAATACAATAGTTGGGATCTAAATGTGTCACTAGACTTGGTCACGTGGGTACCACCCTTTCCGGTAACAAATCTATATGTCTTACCCAAATCCCCTAACCGATTAGCTACAAGTGTGAGTGTCACCCTATCTACTTATAGTTGTCTAACCAATTAGTTTGTTTAACTATTTAAATAACAATCTTGTCTAGTTGACTTACCAAGCCATTTAGCAGATTAATTCTTCTTATTATTATGTTGTTAATTATCATACCATGACCTAGCGATAATCGTTTATACCATAAACAATTAATATCATGTACGCATAAAAAGGTACCACCGCAAGCATACATATATCATCAACAACAATAATATTAAACTACAAAGAATCAATTCATTAAGATCATGACAAGATGTTAAGTGTATCTAGCATGCAACCATCACATAATCATGTCACATCATCTTAGTAGATGATTACTCATTTAGCTACTCATAATAAAAGAACAATCAAAATCAATAATATATAAAAACATAATGTACCAACTAAGAAATAGAGAATTGATTGATGTCGAATTACTGCTCGTCATTGTTGCGGTTGTGACTCTTGTTCACCACGTACACCACCTCCTTCTCGATTGATGATTATGACGATTATGTTGTTAAGGACTGGTGTTTGATCTCCGGATGATATGGGGGTGTTAGGAGGGTTTAGATCTGGTGAAAATACCCTAGAAACGGCCCAAAGTCGAATGGAATGAGTATGGTGTCGAATTTTAGGGTTTACGGTTGGTATTTATAGGTTTACGTAAAGACCAAATCTGACTGACCTACTTCCAGCGGCGTTGGCTAAACTCCCAGCGGCGCTGGCTGTTTGTGAGCGGCGCTGGTCCTGGAGTTGAACATGAAAGTTGTTGATCTTTCTCTCTCAGTTCCGTGCATAGCTTATACGTCTACAACGGAGTTCGTGTGAAGAAGTTATGCCCAAAATACTAACACATGGTCATAGCCTTCGAGTTAACACAAGTTCCTTCATCTTAAGTCTTGAATCTCGACCCGAATCTTCATCGAATCATCATTTATCTTCCTTTAAGTCTTTTATCATCATTTCTTGACGTTTTCCTTCATGCCACAGGCAATGAACCTGAAATCACACATACCTGCTATTAAGTATCATAAGTTCACTCAAATGACTATAAAATGGCCAAAACAAGTGCAGTAAAAGTCTATATAATTACCGCTCATCAAATACCCCTACACTTAAGCTTTTGCTTGTCCTCAAGGAAAGTATCCAAAAGAAAAATAAAAATATTGAAAAATGAGCGGACAACTTCAATGACAAAACTTTTCTACTTTTCAAAATATTCAAAGGCTAGTTAAGCAATTTGTTTTTGAGAAAGCTTTAAGACAAAATCAGTAAGCTATAGCTAGAGGTAAAGATAATAAATCAGTCTAAACTAAAAGTTAATCTTATATTCGTGTTAATACCTCTAAAATCGTTCTATAATTCCACATGTCTTACAACTTAATCTTACTTTCTTCTGCTGACTAGTTAAGCACTTAATTAAGGTTTGAATAGCAATCAGATCTACTAGCTACTAGCAAGGCATTTACATTTCATTCGTTTGTGTACTTGTGAGTCACTACTTAGACATACTCCCACACTACGGTCATGCTCACTAGCTAGATACTAAAGCAGTTGTACGATATTATCATCTTTAATAGTTGAGACAGCGGTGACAGGTCGGTGGTTCCCCACGCGCAGAGCGACATAACTCAACTAAAAGTTCACATCAAGACAGCGGTGACAGGTCGGTGGTTCCCTACGCGCAGAGCGACATAAGTTGTTGCGTTTAGATTTTTCTCGTTAATAGTTCTTTGAACTTTATTTAATCTACTGATTGCCTTTCTTAAGATTTACTACATTATTCACGCAAAAGACATTATCAGAGACCCCAGATGACTCATACTCCTACTCCGCATGCAACTAGTTTACAATCAATAGTGTATTAAGGCGAACCGTACATCTAAACTAGTTCCTATACAAGAACGTATACAATTAAGTCCAATTAATACACATATACTAATGATTAGATAGCTCTAATTGCTAGGCATATTAAAGTCCGGTTAAGTGTGCTATGGTAAACATAATTGCATACAGTTTTAGTCTAAGCTCTAATTCATTTGGAAATATGAACAGCCACAAATCTATAGTTAAGCTAAAAGTCCTAACAAACTATTCATCCTACCAAGGCCAATGTTTCTTAGTTATTGTCATCTTTTGTCTACTTGCAGAACTTATATTCTCAAAATGATTTTCTAACCCAAGAAAATTTTTAAATTTTGCATGAATTGAGTAGAAAACTTGAAATTTTAACACATTAAACACCAGGTTTTTCCTATTCCATCCCCCCACACTTAAATTGTACAACGCCCTTGTTGTACTACACATTAAAACTAAGGAAAATAGGAAAAACAAACATAAAAAGATAAGAGTTCCGTGGCCTAGTCACTCGTCGAAAACGGACATCGATTGAAAAAGTTATGGCCAAAATACCAAGACACCGCCAAATTCTTCATGTGAATCATAATTCCTTCGTCTTGAGTGTTGAATTACGAACGGATTCTTCTCCAAACCGTCACTACACTTCTTTGAGCTCGTGTAACCTTGTTCCTTGACGTTCATCTCCTCACCACTTGCATAGGTCATGATTAGCCTGTTTGCTGCACATCTAAATCAAAATATCAAAATTAAAAAGACAAAACAAAAATGGAAAACACGATTACTTGCTTGTTCAACCGAAATTGAACAAGAAGCAATATTATTATTAAACAAAATTATCTTAGGCATGAAAAATAAAACACATACATGGGTTGCCTCCAAAGAAGCGCTAAATTTACCGAGTCTTCAGCCGGACTCATTCCCCAAAGGTCATGGTGGGGTCTTAAACGCCCCCACACTTAAAGTGTCGGGTGGTTTACGCGAATAAGGTGAGTAAAATATGAATCTAATCTAAGTCATTACCAAAACCATTTCTTTCACCTTAACAAAAATCACTTTTAAGATGTGAAAACCTTTTTTATTCTTTTCAAATCTCATCTCAAAAATATATCCTTTCATCCTAACATACACCATTTCAAGAATACCCTTATGACAAAGAGCCTTCAAGTATTTCATGTTAAGGCCTATATCCATCCATTCTAAAGGGTTGGGAGCTAGGGGGTCCGAGGCTAGGTTTAAGAATAAACAATGGTGCATGAAATTACTACTAGCCTTAATATGGTCTAACTTAATGAAACTAAAACTTAAATAATCATGAGTACGAGTAAAAGAGCTCCCTGGATAAACCCGACTTGGGTTGCACATGTTGTTGTCGTGTGTTCTCAACTTCAGCTAGCATAAGAGTTGTATGCCCTTTATCCGGCTCCTTCTTTCGTGCCATGATCTTCTTGAAAAGATTCAGCGGGTTCGGCACTCCTGTAAACAAATCAATGGAAAGCATTTCAGTAAATAACAAATCAAATAGGTTTGAATGCTTACCTGTTTGAAGCTCCTTTTGTTGTAGAAAAATGATTCGGATCTGATCGGAAGTCCATTCCACAGTTATCAGAACGCGAATCTGTCTGAAACGGGGCTACCAACGGCGCTGGTAGTGCTGCCCAGCTGCGCTGGTTGCTGTCTGGAGGCCATGAGCGGTGCTGGAGGTCTTCCCAACGACGTTGGATGTTGATCTGAAGACACCAGCGGCACTGGTGATCTTCCCAGCGACGTTGGTTGTTGTCCAGGTGCCATGAGCGGCGCTCCCCAGCAGTAGGAGCGGTGCTGCTTTCGCCTGCTTCAAATTCTGATTTTTCTTTATGATTCGGTGACACTTTCTTCATAGTCGACACAATCTTCGTTTGCTTGGTCGGAGTGATTACTACCTCTTCATCCCAAACAATGTTAAGTGTGTCATCCAATCCATCTTCATCCCATATCGTTTCCATAGGTAGTACTAAGCCTGTAAAACAAACAATAGCTATACTCGTGAAAAGCAATAGTTTTATTATAAGAACAAAAAAGAAAGAAAAAACACTAACTAAACTAATCTAGACAAATAAAAGAAATTATTTTTGTATTTTAAAATTTTTTAAAATTTTTTTGGGTTTTTTATATTAATGAAAACAAAATCTAAACTAACTTAAGATAGATAAAAAATGAAAGACAAAGAAGTAACTTCCTCGTGAGTAAACACAAAAAGGGTCGAATTATAAAATCTCACTAAATTCCTAGATTAATAGTCCCCGGCAACGACGCCAAAAACTTGATATGTCGTTTGTGTATAATTACAAGCAGTCAAGTTTTAAATTTATACAATCAAGGAAATACCAAACTAAACACACACTCACAAACAGTGGATCTGTTCGTTTGTAATATAGCTATTAGGTAAGACCAGGTTCGTTCACAGGGACTATGTTTAGGAACTAAGCAAGATTAAGTAACACTAAGATTGGTTGTGGGCTTTTGTGACCAAGTTGTCACGTTGGTTTTGAAATCAGTTAGTAAAAAGATCTAGTTAGTAATTCCGAGGAATTAATCGAAAGAAAGTTATTTTAAACAGAAAGATTAAAAGTCATCTACCTCGAGTCAGATTCATGACATGTTTCAGGTTGGACTATTCAATACAATAGTTGGGATCTAAAAAAGTCACTAGAATTGGTCACGTGGGTACCACCCTTTCTACTAACAAATCTATATGTCCTACCCAAATCCCCTAACCGGCTAGCTACAAGTGTGAGTACCTCCCTATCTACCTATAGTTGTCTAAACATTTAGTTTGTTTAACTATTTAAATAACAATCTTGTCTAGTTGACTTACCAAGCCATTTAACAGATTAATTCTTCGTATTATTATGTTGTTCACTATCATACCATGACCTAGCGATAATCGTTTATACCATAAACAAGTAATATCATGTACGCATAAAAGGGTACCACCGCAAGCATACATATATCATCAACAACAATAATAATAAACTACAAAGAATCAATTCATTAAGATCACGACAAGACGTTAAGTGTATCTAGCATGTAACCATCACATAATCATGTCACATCATCTTAGTAGATGATTACTTATTTAGCTACTCAAGATAAAAGAATAATCACAACCAATAATATATAAATACATAATGTACCAACTGAGAAATAGAAAATTGATTGATGTCGAATTATTGCTCGTCACTGTTGCGGTTGTGACTCTCGCTCATGACATACACCACCTCCTTCTCGATTGATGATTATGATGATTATGTTCTTAAAGATTGGTGTTTGATCTCCGGATGATATGGGGGTGTTAGGAGGGTTTAGATCTGGTGAAAATACCCTAAAACGGCCTCAAAGTCGACTGGAATGAGTATGGTGTCGAATTTTAGGGTTTAGGGTTGGTATTTATAGGTTTACGAAAAGTCCAAATCTGGCCGACCTACTTCTAGCGGTGCTGGCTGTTTGTGAGCGGCACTGGCTCTTCTGTGAGCGGCGCTGGTCCTCGAGCTGAACATGAAAGTTGTAGATCTTTCTCTCTCGGTTCCGTGGATATCTTATACATCTTAAACGGAGTTCGTATGAAGAAGTTATGCCCAAAATACTAATACATGGTCATAGCCTTCAATTCAAGTTAACACAAGTTCCTCATCTTAAGTCTTGAATCTCGACCCGAATCTTCATCGAACCATCAGTTATCTTCCTTTAAGTCCTTTATCATCATTTCTTGACGTTATCCTTCATGCCACGGGCAATTAGCCTGAAATCACACATACATGCCATTAAGTATCATAAGTTCACTCAAATGACTATAAAATGGCTAAAACAAGTGCGGTAAAAGTCTATATAATTAGCGTTCATCACATCTCCTCCAACATCCAACACCACTGTCCACCCATCCTCCACATTCGGCTTTCCCACGCCACCACCTCCAGCAATCATATCAACCACCATAATACTTAACTCATCGAACACCGACCACCACTCATGCCACCACCAAACACCAGCCTGTAAATACGCTCACCACTAGCGACCGCCACCACTACCACCAGTACCTCCAACATCACCTCCAACAACCGCCATCGGACATCACCTTCAACAAACGCCATCTGACAGCCGCCAATGCTCCCGGAACCGCCATTCGACATATCTATATATGTATACAATATATATATTATATGTGTGTGCCGGCCGGAGTGATGGTGGTTGAAAACGACTTCCGGTGGGTGGTGGTTGTTGTTGAAGATATCTATTATTAGAGAGAGATAGAGAGAGAGAGAGAGAGAGAGAGAGGGGGGGGGGGAGGGAGGGTGATGGGACATGGTGGAGGTTCTGGAGGATATGTAATGTGAATTGAGAGATAAGAACTTTATTATTAAAGCAACAATGAATCTGGTCAATGAAATATTTGTTTTCTTTTGTTTATTATTCTTAAATACAAATACCCTATAATGAAAGTATTCCATACCCTTTTCCTTTCCCTTACTCTTACATTTTTCCCTTTTGTGAACCAAGCACCCCCTTAATTAATCAATGAGGGCGTCAAATGGTATCTGATGTGTAAAATCTAGTCTTAAATTTATAAACAAGAAATACCCAATAACTAACTACTACACACTCTCGGGCAGTGGACCCGTTCGTATGCAATATAACTTCAAGGTAAGTCCAGGTCAAATCCACAGAGACTAATAAGAGCAAGCGAGTTTTAAGCAGCTAGACACAAGGTTGGTTTTTAAAGACACCACGTCATATTGGATTTTCTAAAAGAAGTTAGCAAAGATTAAAGTTAGCAATTCCTAAGAATTCAATTGAAAAGAAGATTGTTGTAATCAAATTTAACTAAAAGGTCATCTACCTCGATTCTATGACACTATAAATTTAGGTTGCACTTAATTGAAGAACCAATTCAAATATGTTGATTAATAACCGAGAACTAAACAAAGACTCACCCCGTACCCGTCAAGTTAGTTACTTTATTCAATTCCCTTAATTAACTAGTACTAAGACCGGTACCCCAAGACGCCTTTTATAATTTTCCTAGTCAACTAATTGTTTTAGTTATTTAGATAACAATTGTGTCTATTGATTGTACCTAACCATTAACCCGTTAACTCTTATTAACTATTAATTACTTTCTACCGTACCCGTCATAGAAACAATCGCTTCTAATCAAGCAATCAAAATAACTTCTTCACAACCTAAATTACCACTAAGATCATGCAAAAACTATCCGCAATCAATAATTAAATAACAAATAATTAATAAGCTAAGATCTCGACACAACGTTAAATCAAATCAACTAAGAATTATAAAAATAGTGCAACCATCATTCAATTGTATCACTTCATCTTAGTAGATGATTAAAACACTTAGCTACACATGACAAGACTACTATTAATAATAAAAACTATCATTGGAATATAATTCATAATAATGACAAACTAAAAGTAATTATTCAAAGCAGTTCAAACAAGAGAGACAATAATAGGAAGAAAAATAACCGAAGAGGATTGAGCAAGAAATTTGAATTCAAATTCTACTGCTTGTCACGAGCAACACCTCACGCCCCCTTCAATCCTTGCGGCTACAAATTCCTACTCTTAGTTAATTCGTAACCCCTCTAGCCGACTTCCCCACGAACCGACCACTCCTAAAACTCCTCAAGCACCTCAAAATTAATTAGTGAAGTCGAATTAATTGTGATGTTCCCTCCAAGCACCTCACGTACCTGCGGCTAAGAAAGCCACCGAAGAAAAACTCCAAAAATCTTCTACGTATATTAATTATGTACCAAGTTCCTCCTTACTTGCCGACCTCTTTTCTTGCGGCTAAGAAAGCCACCGAAAAACTCTCTAATTCGATAGATAGTTATTTGTATATATAGTAGACAGATTAGGCAATCTTGGGGCTCAAGTTTGGGTTGCCAAATTTATGCCGACTTCATATCTTCATATGGAAATTCACAGTGGGTCGCCCTCTTCAATCTACTTCATTTATTTTTTCTAGCCCACAATCTTTTTAATCCTTTATCCATAAATCAAATGGACTTTAATCATATCTTGTCAAGTTATGTAATGCATTTGTAGTCCACGACTTCGCGTGACACTATTTCCAGCTTCAATTCTCACCGTCTTCATAAATTGCTGTTATTTAGCTTATTTTTGTCATATTTCATCTTATAGACCTATAATTATATAAAATCACATATTAAGTATAAAAGTCTATAAAAGTGACAATAATACAAACATAAAATAAATAAAAGAAACAATATCGCGTCAAATAAATATATATAAAATAGGCGATATCAAATTCCCTCACACTTAAGCTTTGCTTGTCCTCAAGCAAATTTAGATTTCAAAACATTCATTCCCTTAGTTCTCAATTGTAAAACATGACAATAATCACAAAGAAGTAAAACCATTTGAATGGTTAAGCAGTTTTAATCTTAAATGAAAAATCGAAATGTTTGACAATATTTGAATGATCCACAAGCCTCGAAAACACGACTAAGCACTTTAATCAAATGAAAGAAGAACATCTCAATTAACTTTCTCCAACTAACAAGTATTGGGTTGAAATATTGTATTAATCACTCGAAGAAAAGTCGTGATGCATATATTTTAACCATAGGCTTGTAATAGAATCATCCCTACGTTGTCATGGTGCAAGCACCATATAACGTCTATCAAAAGAGGTAAATAACATGGTTGAAATGTACAAAGGCTCACAAGGGTATTTAACAATGTGTTTGGGAATTTAAGGATATAATTAGTGTTAAAAAGAAATAACACAAACAATTAACAAGGTTTTACATATAGTCTAGTCCAACACAACCCATATCACTAAGTGCCATCTATCCACAACCCAAAAGACGTTCTCCCGACATTACTCCCCAGTAGAACGATTAATACCAACACCATTGTGGTGTATGACCTTCTACACGACTTCTAACCACTATAACATACCAATGTTAGCTTTAACGAACTTTGCTAACTCCAAATGAAGATTATAATCAATAAAAAAAAAACACTTTGTTGGTTTAAGCTTATGTACCAATTAATAGTCCAATTAATTGGTAATACCAATTAATTAGGGAAATACTAATTAATAGTCCAAGTTCTTCTTTTCTTTTATTTTTTTTATGTTTTTCATTCTTTTTATTCTTTCTCTTTTTCTTTTTAATGAACTACTTTTACCCTATCTAATTGGTACCCCCTTTTTACAATTTTGAAATTTGTTTGACAAATCATAACACTCATGCTAATCCGAATAATCTAGACTTAATCAATAATTATGACGACATTAATCTACCCCCAATAGAGAATATACCAACCCGACGCAATCAAGACAACCCTAAACCATCCAACTAGCATAGGCAACTAATGATCAACCGAGGATTTCGACTATCGGCATGGCGAGAATAGGTTACATATTTAAGTGGATTTAAAACAAACGAAAGGTTAGGCTCAACATGTTTTCTAAGTGTATCTTGCACTAAAAATGAGTGCAACAAGGGTTTAACAAAGGATATTCACTAACTAATGTGATTAGCTACTTAAACACATGCACATAAAGATGTTTAAACAATGATAAACAAAGGGTGAATGAAATTCATTTAAATGTTATGGGCCATTATCAATTGGGCCAAAGTGTGATGGGTTTTTAAGTGACTTGGGCTTAATTTATTTATTGGGCTTACCCTTATTTGGGTTATTTGATTAATGGATCATAGTGGTTATTGGGCCAAGTGGGCCTAATGATTTATATTCCTTATGGGCTCATTAGTTGGGCCGGGCTAGCCCATTAACTCCTTAGTGCATCATTTAGCCCATTACACTAATGATTAGCTTTTTTTCAAAATTTTCTGTTTGTACTTCACATTTTTATGAAATGTTGGCTACTATTTTGGGGTCAAGCCGAATTATTTGGACCTTCATGATTTTTACACAGTGACTTATATGTATCTAGTATTTTTGTGAATTTTTGATGAATTTTTAGATGATGTTTGGTGTCCTTAAAAATTATCCAAACACAAACTGTCCCGAATGGGCACTGCTTGCGACATCAGAAGTTTTATAAAAGTTCTTGATGTTCTGATTGTTTTAAAAATCCCATGATTTTATTTTAAGTTCTCAACACATTGAGATTACTTTTCACCAAGTATGACCTCCTGAAACTTTATGGATTAGGAGATAAAAATTGTTAAAGTTTATAAAATATTTATACGAAATTATAGTTTTGACCAGTTTCAGTAGAAAATTCATATCCTTCATTCTGTTCAGTATGTTTGAGTAATTCCAGTTGGTCGTTATTCTTAACTCGTTCCACGACAACTTTTATTTTGAAAGTTTTTCTTGAAAATGCCCTCACATGCCCAGTTTTCCCGTTCAAAGACAGAAGATGGATTCTGTCAGCTTACTTTATTTGCCCAATGCATGCCTTTACTTTATGGTTTCACCCAACACTTATTTTGGCAAACCCAATACATTTTGTTCATCCTAATCCATCTCTTAACCTTTCATTAGTGTTTTCTCCAGATTTTATTTCATATTTTATGGACAAATCATGTGATGAAAGTGATGAATTTATATTTGTGTTCTTGTGATTTCGGTTAGTGATTTTTTATGCATAGTTTTGTCTTGAATTCTTATAAAATCCTTATTTCTTGTACTAACTTCATAAATCCCATATTATTAACATGTATTTTAACATCAAAATATATATGAAATCATCAATTAAAGATCCATCTTAAATCCCAAATCAAAACAACTTAAACTAGTGCCAATCTAAGCATGCATGTAATCATCTCATCATTTTAACAACAAATCTTTATCCATCTTCAATTCAACAACTTAAAAAACATATTTTTATGAAAAACTCCAGAAATATATTCATCAAAATATATAAAAATATGACCATATTTCAAAGGAAAAATCACTTTAAAAGTTATTAAATCTATAACAACACTTTTGGGTCTTAAACTTGTTGAATCCTTGAATCTTTCTTCTAGATTTCGACATGCATGAGCATGATGAGAAAGATTCTATCAACTTGCCTTCATCAAGTGTGTTTTTTTTCAAAGAAACAAGAAGAAAACATAAACTTTTGATAAAGATCTTTGAATATAAACATAAACAAGATTAATCTAACAAAGAGGTGAAGATTTATACCCTTGATGAACTCGGTTTCGAAAGTGATTTTGGGCAGAAATTTTGTGGCCCTATAAGCTCTAAACAACCCTTATTCCAAGCTTGAAATAACCCTTAAACCTTACTTAAATCAACCCTTGATTAATTTAGTATAAACCCTTATTATTGTTATATGTTAGATGAGATTTATTCTTGCCTTTTTCTTGATTGTTTGGGCCGAAATGGAGAGGGAGAAAAGAGAAGAAAATGCAGAAAATTTGAGAGGAAATGAGAGAGAAATGAGAGATTGTGTGTGTGTTAGGAGATGTTAGAGTGATTAAGGTGTGAAGGGAGGGAATTGGAGTATCCAAGTCTTGTCTTGGAAGTGTAAGGACTAGCTTATTTTTTTTTATTGGTTAAAGGGTTTTGGGGAAAAGAGGTATAGTGCTTGGTAATGTATTTGGATAGTAGAAAGACTAGATTCATGATACATATATGTGTAGGTATATATGAGTGTAAGACATGGAGGAGATTGTAAGAATAAGTGGGTTAGTTGTATGATGATTGGTGAATTTTTATAAGAGTTTATATTTATAATAAGTTTAAGTTGTATGCATATCTTTTAATTGGAAGACTTATTCAAATGTTGCAATATATTTATGTACTTATTATTATTCAAGCTTACTATTATGTACATAATAGTTTATAAATCTATCTTCAAGATGGTCATTATATTTTTCTGCTCAAAAGTACTTTAATTAGTTTTGTGTTTGAATTGTTGGATATCCGTAAGAAATTTTTGGGTTGTTATCTCATCTTGTGAGTCTTGCATAGCTATTCTTATGATTTAACTCCTTGAAATTAAATTTTTGGTTCGTTAACATTTTCATGAAGTTCAATTAGAACTAATTATAGTATGAGATTGTCTTGAATGATTATAGTTTTTGATTATAGCATTTCTAAGGCATTTCACTGTACTAGAGAGCAATTAGCACTAAGCCCTAAATGTCTAGAAGGCAATTCTCTTAATAAACCTCTACGGATCGATACCTAGATAAGTATAAGTAAATAGTCCTAATTGGAAATTGAGGGTTGTTACACTGAATGGGAAGATTATGGAACACAGATTAAGCAACATCAAAATCTGGCCAAATTCTCCATCTATAATCTTCATGAATCATTCAAACTTAATGAACATCAAGTTCTAAACAAAGCTTCATCAAACAAAATGCCAGAAGTTGTATCTTCTGATCCTTTGGCATTGATTATTGAAAAGAAGGTTTTTGAAGCTCTTAAAAGGCAAATGGTAGTTGTATCAAAGCATATTGAAAAGAAAGAAGGCTATGAGAAACAAGTTGTTGAGAAGGGTAAAGCATCCGACAAAATGTGCTACAATTGTGGTATTCCTGGTCATTTTGCTATTGATTACAAACAACCTCGTAAGCGGAACTATGAGTACTACAAGCAGAAGATGTTATTAGCTAAGCAAGTGGAAGCTGGTCATGCATTGCTTGCTGAAGATGACAAATGGCTATTGCTCTCGGATGATGAAGATGAAGATCTCTCTACAAATGTCTGCTTCATGGCGAGGTTGGCCAAGGACAAAGCTTTTGAGGCTGAAAGCACTAATGATGAGTGCCCTGATGATGAGGTAAATCTAAACTCTACTCTTTCATTAGTTAGAGATAAAGAGTCATTTAAGTTAGCTCTATCTAACTTAACAACTCATATTAAGACTTTAGCCAACAAAAACAAAAATTTGCAAAATAGTATTTCATTATCTAAAAGTGAATCATATAATGACTTTCAAAAACAAAACTCCTTAAAGAATATACAAAATTACTTTTTTTATCATGACTTTCAATCATATAATGAAAGGATGTTGGTTAAAGAATGTGAGTTGAATGCCTCTCCTAATTCTAAGTTATTTGAAAAATGTCTTAATCTTGAAAAGACCATTCAAGATCTTGAAAAAGCCAATCAAGATCTTGAAATTCAAAAGACCAATGAATGGCTTAGGGCAAATGCTAGACAAATGGATGTTGATATTCTTGATAAAAAGCTTCAAGAATCCAAACCAAACAATGTTGAACTAGAAAGAAAGATTTCTGATTTAAATCATACTTGTTTTTTGAAAGGTGTTGAGATTGAAAATCTTAATAACCAAATTGAGGAATTTAAAAAGAATATATTTTCTATCAAGAGAAGTTATATAAAGTTGAACAAAACCCTCTTTTGGATTTTACCGCCTATTTAAACAAGTCAAAAATTGACAAATCGGAACTTCTTCATGGGTTGGGATTTGAGAATATCACTCCATTAAAAAAGGCAAAAGACCAAATTGAACCTTTGTATGATGAAAAATTTCTTCGCCTTGGTATGGTACAACAATTTATTCGTCCACTGGATGACGAATTTGAGACTGATGATGTTGAGAAAATATCTCAAACTGAATTTTTGGTTAACTATGATGCTATAAATGCTTTATATAATTTTAAAGAATCTTCAATTTTCAAATTGGAAGAAATAACATCAAATCTTCAAAACCAAGAGTCAATTGGTATTTCACCTACACCTACTAAAATTTATGTTCCATCCACAATTTTGGAAAAAGAAATAGAAGGTTTGAAACAAAAGGTGGAATCTCAACAAAATGTTATTGATCACTTAAAGTCTCAAAGTCCGAATTCGGATGATAAATTAGCTGTTGTGGATACTAAGAAAGTTTGTATGGATGTTTCTACTCAAAGTGACCTAAGTGCTTTAGTAGACCATTCCACTCAGAATACTTGTGTTTCATCTACTGATTCCTCCACCCAGACCTTGACTGATTCTCTTGAGTGTTCATGTCAAACTGCTACTACTATAGCTGATGATTATGTGCAATATGATTTATCTGATGACGAACTTGCGCATAGTTTAGTTTTGATATGGTACTACTATAGGTTTTTCACTTGTGATTCTCTTGAAAAGTTAGTTGTTCACCCTAAGCTTAGTGCTAGTATAGGTGTTGATACTTCTACTCTAATTTCTTGTGAAACCAAAGATGTGTCAGTTCAAAGTGATTTCATTCCTGAGACTACCCATAGTGTGAAGTTGGAAACCAAGATTCTTGATTTTTCAAAAATCTGTCCGGTTAAACCATTCACAAAAGATGATTTTGATAAATTCATGGAGGGAGAATATGTTTTTGATTCTGAAACTGAGAAAAAGATTGAATCTACCAAAATCAAAGTTGAATCAAAAGAGGAATCTCCAAAATTGTTTTCCAAAGCTCCAACTTCATATTGTTCAAAGAAACGAGTTATTCCCAAACTTGTCAAGACTGAACGAAAGACTGTCACAAAACCAAGAATCAATAAGTTAAAAACAAAGCGTCCTACCCCGGAAAAGCATGTCAAAACCAAACAAGTTGAGACCATTCCGAAAATCAAATACAACAAAGTGAAGCTTCTGGAAATCAATTCAAATGTTTCTTCATCTAGCTCTCAATCTAGTTCTTTAACTAAAGTGTCTACATCTAGCTTAGTTTTGCTAACTAGGAATGCTTCAAATGGTGCAACTAGGTATAGGGATAGATATGGCTTGTTTTCTCATGATAAACCTAAGAAACAAGAAGTTTACGCACCCCCAAATGAGTCTAAAAAGATAAAAGTGCTTCAAAACTCTCGTTCTAATCCTCTTAGTGTCAGTCCAACAGGTGGAAAGAGCTTAATTAGTGAGACTAAATGGGTAGCTAAGTCATTAGTACCTAAGTTCACTAATGTTGATAAAAAGAAGAAAAGGCGAAGGAGAAAAGCTGTTAGTAAGAAGAAGCATGTTTCTGTTGAGTCAAACAATTTATCTTTTAAGTCCTCTTTGAAAAACAATGTTAATGGTGTCAAGGCTATGCCTTGTGATGTTGTAAACAATGTTAATTCTCGTGTGTATGGTTTAAATGCTGGTAGACATGTTACTTTTGATTCGTGTGTTAATGTTCGTATGTTTAATCCAAATGTGCTTATTGATGATGTGCTTGTTAATGCTTATGTTGATTCCAAAGCATGTTTGTATGCATTTCCTAAGTTATATACCCTGCCTGTTTTTACTAACCACAAAGGACCCGTCTTCAAGTGGGTACCTAAAGTCGGTTAATTCTATTTGATTGCAGGAAATAACCATCTGTGTTTGGATACTCGATTCCGGGTGTTCCAAACACATGACTGGCAATAAAGCATTGCTCAAGAACTTTATCGAACGATTCATGGGAACTGTTCGATTTGGTAACAACAATTTCGCTCCTATCTTAGGCTATGGTGATACTGAACGCAATGGAATTGTCATTAAGAAAGTTCACTATGTTGAATGATTAAGTCATAACTTGTTCAGTGTTGGAAAATTCTGTGACAACAATCTTCAAGTTCTTTTTCAACAATCTCTTTGCAAAGTTCAGACTCTAGATGGAGTTCAAACCTAAATTTTCCTACCATCAATACTTTGGTCAACAAGCATCTTGTTGAAGGCTGGCCAGACTATAAGTATGAAAGTGAGCATGTTTGTTCTTCTTGTGCTGTTGGGATGATTAAACGAGCTTCTCATAAACCAAAGAAATCTCCTAATTCGTTAGCACCTCTTCATTTGCTTCACATGGATCTTTGTGGACCGATGAAAGTACAAAGCCGAAATGGGAAGAGATACATCTTGGTTATTGTTGATGATTATTCAAGATACACTTGGGTCAAGTTTCTTGCCTCCAAAGAAGAAACAACTCAAATTCTGATCGATTTCATCACTTCTACTCAAGTAAATCTTCAACTTCCAGTCCGTTACATCCGTTCAGATAATGGAACTGAGTTCAAAAATGTCGTGTTCAATGAATTTTGTAAATCTAAAGGCATTACTCACCAATTTTCTGCGGTTCGTACCCCACAACAAAATGGTGTCGTTGAAAGGAGAAATCGAACGCTTGTGGAAGCTGCAAGAACCATGCTTGCTTATTCTAAGTTGCCTTCCAACATGTGGGCTGAAGCTGTTGACACTGCTTGTCACACTCAGAATCGGTCCATTGTTAATCAGCGTTTTGAGAAGACTCCTTATGAGGTTGTTAACAAACGGAAACCCAACATCAACTATTTTCATATCTTTGGGTGTGTTATACTCTGAATGATCGAGAGAATCTTGGAAAGTTCGAGAAGAAAGGTGATGAAGGTTACTTTGTTGGTTATTCCAAGACATTGATTGCCTACCGAATGTTTAATCGCCGAACAAATACGATTCAAGAAACAATGAATGGTTGGTTTGATGAGATGTCGGGCATGATCTTTGAGCAAGAAAGTTTGCTACCAACAAGTAATGATCCAAGTGATTCAAGTACTTCATCAAGGACTTCTACTTTGGCATCTAAATTCAAGAAGTTTCCAGCTCCAACAAGTGATGAGTTAGATATTCATTTTGAAGAATTCTACAATTCTAAACCGATTCATGATGAAGAACCTCAAGTCAATGTTGAACCAGTTTCGAACCATGATCCAGTTCCTGACAACCATCATGAATCATCATCAAGTTCTTCTGAGCAAGTTGCTACTTCTTCAAGTAGTAGTTCTTCATCCTCTTCTAATGATTCTTCTTCTCAATCCTCTCCTGATAATTCTTCTCCAGTGAATGTTCAAGAACAACCTACCCAATATACCTAGACTACGAATCCAATGAACACTCCAAATGTATATGTGCCTCTTGATTTCGATCATCCATCTTACGAGGAAGCTATTCTACCAAGCTATGATTCCATCTCTCAGCAAAACTCTGGTTTTAATGATGATGATGTTGATGTCAATCAACAAGATCCTCTTCCTCATGATTGCAAATGGTCACGTATGCGAAAAGATCATCCTGGTTATAATATTATTGGAGATCCACAGGCCGGAGTAACTACTCGTACTTCAGTGAATGAGTGTCTTGTTGCACTTTCTCTTAGCAACATTGAACCCAAAACTGTTTCTGAAGCTCTTCGAGATCCAGAATGGGTTAAAGCTATGCAAGACGAACTCGCTCAGTTTGAAAGACTGAAAGTATGGAGATTAGTTCCAAATCCAAGAAAAGATGAACCTATTGGAACAAGGTGGATTTTCAAGAACAAAAAGGATGAGAATGGAGTGGTAGTAAGGAACAAAGCTCGATTAGTTGCAAAGGGTTATTGCCAGCAACCTGGTGTTGATTTTGACGAAACTTTTGCTCCAGTTGCAAGAATGGAAGCCGTTCGGATCTTCTTAGCCTATGCTGCATTCAGAAACTTTACAGTGTTTCAAATGGATGTGAAGACAGCTTTCTTGAATGGTGACCTCAAAGAAAAAGTTTACGTCGAACAACCTGAAGGTTTTGTTGATCTCAAAAGACCAAACCATGTCTACAGGTTAGACAAGGCTCTCTACGGTCTTAAGCAAGCACCCCGCTTGGTATGATTCCTTATCTACTTTCTTGATTAGAGGTGGCTTTACCAAAGGCACAATTGACCCTACCCTGTTCATTTGCAAACAAGGTAAGCATGTTCTTCTTTTCCAAATATATGTTGATGACATTATCTTTGGGTTAACCAGTCAAACATTTTGTCGAAACTTTTCATCTCTAATGGTTAATCATTTTGAAATGAGCATGATTGGGGAAATGAACTACTTTTTGGGTCTTCAAATCAAACAACTACCAAATGGTATTTTTATATCACAAGGTAAATATATTCATGACATGTTGAAAAAGTTTGATATGACTACTTGTTCTTCAATTTCAACTCCAATGGCTGCTCGTACAAATATTAATGCTGATAAAAATGGGAAACCATTTAACCAAAAGAGATATAGAAGTATGATTGGTTCATTGTTGTATCTTACAGCATCTCGCCCAGATATAATGTTTGCAACATGTATGTGTGCTAGGTATCAAGCTGCTCCTACTGTTTTACATTATCAAGCTGTCAAACGAATCTTTCATTATCTGAAGGGTACACCCAATTTAGGTCTCTGGTATCCAAGGGATACTGGATTCAATCTAACTGCCTATTCAGATGCAGATCATGCAGGTTGTAAGCTTGATCGCAAGAGCACTTCCGGTACTTTACAATTTTTGGGTGATAAAATTGTGAGTTGGTCTTCCAAGAAACAAAACTGTGTGTCACTATCAACAGCTGAAGCTGAATATGTAGCTGCGGCTAGTTGTTGTGCTCAAGTGTTATGGATGAAGACTTAGCTTACTGATTATTGTCTGAAATATGATCATATTCCCATCTATTGTGACACTCAAAGTGCCATTGCTTTTGCAGTCAACTCAGTAAACCACTCACGATCAAAGCATATTGATGTGAGATATCATTTTCTCAAAGATCATATTGAGAAAGGTGACATCGAGCTCTACTTTGTGGGAACTGACTATCAGCTTGCAGATTTGTTCACCAAACCATTGGATGAGAAAAGGTTTAACTTTCTTATCTCTAAGCTTAGCATGTTAAATCTTGAACCTTAACTTATTTTTGTTCTTGATACATTCTTGAAAAACAAAATACAAAATTTTAAAAGACAAAAAATTAAATACAAAAATATAAAACTTTGAAAAATAACAAAAAGATTTTCTTTATTTTTTTCCTTTTTAATGTGGTTTACATATACATTGTATGTAACCCGTGCTTCAATGATTTATTTATTTCTCGATGGCTTATACATACTTTGTGTATAACCCATTCTTAAAAGTTTTCTTTATTTTCAAAAGAATTATTTTTCTTGTCAACAGATTTTGTTACTCTCAATTGTTGATATGAGAAGCGACGGATTGAACGCCTTTCTGTACTCCCTAGTTGTCTCATCTTGAACAATTGATTGAGTTAAAATTTTCTTTTTGCATCCAACTTGTTGATGTAAGATGCGAAAGATCGAACGCCTTTGTGTACTCCCTAGCAGTCTTACTATGAACATTGTTGTTGACGCAAAACTTTGTGTTTCTTAAAATATTTTGTTCACTTTTAGACTCTCAAATTTTTCTGTATATATCACAACAAAGATTTTCCTCTTTTTGAATTCACAAAAACCAATTTTTGCTATACCTTTCTATGAAAAACATTTTGATATACTTTTGCGTAGACACTTAATGATTTTCAAATGACTTTTCATCAATTGAAGTTCGGTGTTTAGTTTGCACTTGAGCGATTCGTTCACTCCATGAACTTCATCATCGCCGATAAGTTCTAACCCCGGAGTATTCAATTCTTTCATTAAATTGTAAGGGTATGTTGAGTGATGATGGTTTGGTGCAAATAGGATGGAGGGAGTAAAGTCGAAAAGTGAGAGGTTATGGTGATATGTTGTGAGAAAAGGGTTAAAAGAAATGATACCCTTCCCTAAATTCTCAAATCGCCGGGTTAAACACATTTCTATCAGATGTCATTTGTTGATATCTTCATAAAGACTTCATGGACCCAGTGAAGCGATGCACATCTTTACCCAACCACTCAAGTGTTTCTTAACAAATACTTGTTTCATTTCTCACGGAGATTTTCACATTTCTATTGACTCTTCATTTAGAAGATGTTGATATTGAAAAAGGGAGACATTCTGCTCTAGTCCCCGACTTCATTTGATCACACTGTGTCTAGAACTATCGTGCTTGATCATTTATTTGATCCTTTTTCATTTCTTAAGACACATTCGAGTCATATCTTTGTGATATTATTGCTTATCTATGTGATATAGCCGGAACATTTGTAGTGATATCTTAAATGATATTCCACGATGATCAAATGGAAATCCTACCAATGCTAACATCTTTTCCAACGTTGAACGTAGGTCTCATAATTGCATTTGTGTAATTTTTGAGTAAACGAGAAGTCTAACAGTGACCTCGGTTCTTACCTAAAAGTCTTTAAGGATAATAGATTGTGGTTATCGAACGCTTTAGGTGACACTGACCATGATTTATATTCTTTGAAGCAATCTCATGGTTGAAAAGCTACAAGACCCAACTATGTTCGAACATTGCTTTGTGCATATTTCAATGATACATAGGAAATCCGAAAAATGTTATACATTTCTATCGGTCATTTCATTAATCCTTTTGATTTTTGAACATGTTAACGGCTCATCCTTATCCGGTCATTCATTTCTCATCTCACAAACACAAAAACCACCAACACCATTCTATAACGTTTGTATCAACAACTTCAACCTTACATTTTAGTTACCCTTAGGATTCTTTGGGTTGGGCTAACGGTTTTGGTTGATGTGTTGATGATGAATATTTCTCCATGCAAGAGGTTTCTTTTCACATTTTATCAATCAATGTTTGCATAATGACATTGGTTCCCAACTTTGTCATTATAAGGGGGAGAAAAAGATTATGATTGATTGAGAAAGAAAAAGAATATTTGATGGAGTAAAGGTGGAATGAAATGAAATGTAATAGTGATTGAAAAAGAAGTGAATTTTGCTGCCGAAATATGTTCTCTTGAAAGTTTTTCAAAACTTGTCAGTCTATTGAGCTCAGATTTTCACTAAGATTTTAGTCGATTGAGTTCTTGACTTGAAAAGATCATTTCAAAAGATAAGAATGAGATTGAAAATAAGGATGATGTTCAAAGATGCTCCAGAATGTTTACACTCATATTTATACTCATGAATTGAGAGGAGTATGATTACTTCACAAGAGATTTTATCCAAACCACATTCAAATATGTACTCTCCAAAATGATCAAGTCAAAATGACAAAAATCAAAGCTACAAAAAGTTTAAAGATTGATTGGAAGATTCAAGACAAAGAAGTAAAGCTTCAAAAGAGTCTTCATCAACAAATTTCATTCAAGATCTTCAAGTTGTTCATTTACACTTGTTCAAAAAGCTCCAATGCATACTTCAAGGGGGAGAGTACAAGCTTTTGATACTTCATTGTGATACTTCATTCCAAGAAAATAATTTTCTTTCAAGAATCGAAAATTGAAGAACCAAAGATAAGTTTATACCTTCCGCACTTCAAAAGATAACTCTGATTCTTGGTTCAATAATTTTCAAAGATTCAAGACTCATTTTATTCTCAGTTCAAAAAGAACATTGAGAATCTCATCATGTGTTAACTTCAAGAAGTCCAAAATCAAGATTGATTCAAGATCTCCAAAGACGATGAGAAAGCTTTGAAGACTTGTTTCATCTCACCAATTGTCTTCACCACCGGGCTCATCAACTTTATTCCTACAAGACAGAAAAACACGTACTTCATTCATTACAATATATCACTAAGGGGGAGAATGTTAGAAATCCAAAAATAGTGATAAATTGTAATTTAAGGTTGAGGGACTAGGAGTGTTAATTAGCTTAATTGTAGATTTAAACTGTAAATACCCTCAACTCCTTAGAAATCATAAGCCTTTGATTCATTTGTACACACACTTAATACATACTCGTTCCTCTCTCTCTCTCTCTCTCTCTCTCTCTCTCTAGAAACACACACTCAAAACACCAAGAACACACACACAACTCCAACAAGATCGAATCAGTGATTAATAAGCTCAAATTGTGTTAGTATCATACCTCACCATTACTACCCCATTTTACATCAAGTTTTATGAAAATCCAACCTTCGAGAATATGCAATATGGGTTGTAGTAGATCGACTGACTAAGTCATCTCATTTTATACCCATCCGAGATGATTATAGGATGGAAGAGTATGCACGATTATACCTTAAAGAGATTGTAGCCAAGCACGGCGTTCCAGTATCGATCATATGTGACAGAGATAGCCGATTTATGTCAGGGTTTTGGAAGTAAATGCAAAAAGCTATGGGAACACGCATAGATATGAGTACGACCTATCATCCTCAGACAGACGGACAGTGTGAAAGGATGATTCAGACTTTAGAGGACATGTTTAGAGCATGTGTTATCGACTTTGGGGGAAGTTGGGATACTCACCTCCCACTAGTAGAGTTCTCGTATAACAATAGTTATCATTCGAGTATTGGATGTTCGCCTTTTGAGGCTTTGTATGGAAGAAAGTGTCGATCTCCACTTGCATGACACGAAGTGGGAGACATGCAACTGATAGGGCCAGAAATCATTGTGGAAACTACAGAAAGGATTGCACAAATCAAGGAGAACCTCATGAAGGCTAGAGATAGACAAAAGAAGTATGCTGACAACCGAAGGAAACCCCTAGAGTTTCAGGTTGGTGATCGAGTGATGCTTAAAGTGTCGCCTTGGAAAGGTGTAGTAAGATTCATTAAGAGGGGGAAACTAGCTACAAGATATATTGGACCGTTCGAGATTACAGAGAGAATTGGTGTTGTTGCTTACCGTTTGAAACTTCCCTTTGAACTTAGTAATGTTCACGATGTATTCCATGTATCGAACCTTAAGAAGTGTTTAGCTGATGAGACGAGAAACATTCCTTTAAACAAAATACGTGTAGATAGTAACTTAAGCTTCAAGGAAGATCCTGTTGAGATTATGGAACGGGAGGTCAAAAAGCTCAAAAGACATAAGTATACTATTGTGAAAGTTCATTGGAACTCCTATGGAGGCCCAGAGTTTACTTGGGAACAAGAAGATCAAATGAAGCTTAAGTATCCACACTTGTTCGCCTAACTCGATACATGAAGCTTAGTAAGTAAACTTGAAATTTAGAGTGAAACTTGATGCTTGAAACTTAATATGTGATTGATGCTTAATGCGTAACTTGATGCTTGAAACTTAATATGTGATTTGATGCTTATTGTGTGATTCGATGCTTCAAACTTAATGCGTGACTTGATACTTGTAGCTTGTTGAGTAGACTTGAGACTTGAAACTTAGTATATAGCTTGATGCTTGGAAACTTGGTGTGTGGCTAGAACTTGAAACATAATGCATAATTTGAATTTCAGGACGAATTTTTTTTAAGTAGGGGAGACTGTAACACCCATGAGTTGACCACGAAAAGTTTTAGTCAAATCAAAATTTTAAAACTTGAAAATACGACCTCGTAATTTTGTATCGACCTCGTATTTTAAATTCGGCATCGTATTATGTCTTGGCCTCGTATTTCTGGTGTAGCCTCGTATTTGAGTCTGGATCGTATTCAGTTGGCATCGTATTTATGTGTTAGCATTGAAGCACCTCTATTTTACCCTACATATAAATACTCATATTTTTTCACAAACTCCCATTCCATCAACTTAGCCTCCAAGAAAACACACACAAAACCCTTACTACCTCCCTTTTTGCTACCCCAAATTTCTACCTACTTTACAAACCCAGTTTTACTACCCCATTTTACATCAAGTTTTATGAAAATCCAACCTTATTTTGTTTTGATTTAGCCTTAACAACAGTGTTTTTACGTTCTAAACATCTTTACATAATTGAAACAACTAAATTTGAGCTTGATTTGAGCAATAATGGAGTTAGTGTGTGAAAAGGTGTTTGTGTGTGTATGGAGGTTGAAGATGGAGAGAGAATAATTAGAGTGAAAATGGAATGATTGAGATAAATGTGGGAAAAGGCTTACAATTAATGTGTGGAAGGGGACTATTTATATCATAAATCTAAGTTTCACTAATGCCCCTTCCACCTCTAAAATATTTACATTTTAACACCATTTTTAGTTCTAACATTCTTCCCCTTGGTGTTGAAATGTTATACATGCATGATCATCTTTAAATACGAATTTGTTGATGAAGGTCTTCGAAGCTTTCTCATTGTCTTCAAGATCTTCCATCAAACTTGACTTTACATCTTTAATCTTCACACTTACCTTAAAGATGTATCTTTAAGTCTTGAACTTCTCAGAGTATAAGCATTGCAGAAACTTGATCTTGGCTCTTTAGATTTGAACATGAAAGCCTTTTCTTGACAAACTTAACTTTGTCACACTTCCCCTTAATTAATGAATCTCTCTCTTGAAGCATTTGGACAAACATCATTTTCATCACAAACTTCCCCTCGATCAAACAATCATATTTGCGTACCACCAACACTTATGTATAGGGTGTATCCGCGGCGTACCCACCCGGTTGGCGATAACTATCTTCAAAGAATAATTTGGGGATCACTTTAGTCAACAATTTATCTTTCTTCCCCTCAACTGATGAATTCTTCCTTTTCCCATCAAATTTCAAGAAAACTGTAAGGTGCCCTATTGTTGCGTGGATCATAATAAGACGTGATTCGTTACGTCAAGAGTGCGGAATCCTCTTGAGATAACTAGATTGCTATTGCCTTTTGTTAATTAATAAGTAATTAATCAACCCAAAGAGATGCACAAGGCTTGTGGTTCGTGTAGGAGAACACACGAAGGAACAATTAACCTTAGCTTGTAAATTCGTGAATAATTAACAAGGATTCGAAAATCATTAACCTAATTTCGTAGATTAGGTCTTGTATTTATACTAGTTAAGTATTGGATCGTGTGGGCTTAGGCCTTAATTATGTATTAGGCCCGAAACAATAAACAAACCGATCTGCCTCGTGCTGACGTCAGCATGAGGCTGATCCTTCATGCTGATGACGTCAGCACGAGGGACGACCCATAAGTTCAAACGTAATCATTAAATATCAACACAAGTTCTTATTTAAATGATTACAAACATAGTTCCTAAAACATAAATGATAATCAAATCTATGTTGCGATTGTCACAACGAATCTACATCTACAGACTCCCCCTTGACGATTGCAACTAGATCTCTTTATAGTCTTCAAAGTTAAACTTCAAAATTATCCGTTAAACAAAAGTCTTGTGCTATTTGCATGAATTCTCTCTTGTAAACAATGAGCGACAATATTGCGATAGCGCCTTTCTTCAACTCTCCAAAAATCCACAACTGAGCAATGTGTATCCAAAAGTCTTCTTTGATCACCTCTTGACAAGTTGACAACCTGCATCAGATCATACATGCGTAGCAACATTTGTTTTTATGAATCATCAATAAACATCTGTGCTTCGCCTGACTTGATATCTATCTGCCAAAATGTCATCTCTGTCAGCATATCTTGATCCCATTTGATAGTGGGAACCTTCTTAACACATTTAATCCTTTTCTGTACAAACCAAAATGTGCCATCTTGATTCTTAATCTTCTTCAAAGGTGTTGGCTTTATCAACCTTTCTTCTGGCTTCAGACCTCTAGCACTGAAATACTTAATTCTTTCATCTTTGAATCTATTCCAGTAGAAATCTGCAAGTCCATTGCTCTGAAGATTAACGAACTAGTGTCTTCCCAAATCTATCATGTCAGAATCACTGAGAGAGTGGAAGTGTCTTTGACTCATCGGCATGTACTGGCATCCCTTCTTTCTCTTGATAATAAACAATTTGATTTTGTGATCATAGAACCAACTTTGTATCACTGAGAAGTATTTGGGTGCATCCTTGTCTGAGATATATTCCCAAAACATTGATGGTTTATACGTATCACGTATCATCAAACTAGTATGTCCTCTATAACCTGGAATTAGTCTATTAATAATAAACCCATGATCTTGCTGCACCGGAGGTATATTAAATCTTCCAAAATCAACCTCTCGTGTAGCATCTATATTCCAGTATAGATCAAAAATATTATCATGTCCTTCATCAACTATATTTGCATATACAGCAAATCTCAAACTTGCAACATTCTTAGGTTCATCTCGACTATCTCTGATTGGATTGAGATTGAGATGTTCCACTTCAGCTATTGGTTCAACTTGAATGACTTCATCTTCATTAAAGACACGATCAAAGTCATAAGGTGTCTCAAGCAACCTTTTTCTATCAGCTTCTGAAGTAATGAACTCTCCTTCTTCCATATCTTCATCATCGATACTTTCTAGATCTTCTTCAGCATCAAGATCGTCCAATGCACCTATCCTTTGAAGCTTATCTGCAATTCAAACGATTTACATATACAAAGATAAAGAACATAAATTATAAGTCAAGACATAATAACATAGTATAAATATATAAAAGAAAATAAAATAAATAATACTATATCATAAATATAATGTAACAATTACATTAATATTTATCTTATAATCTTTATCTATTATAACTTACAACAATAATATTATATCATAAATATAATGTAACAAATACATTCATATTTATCTTATAATTATTACAAAAACAAAAATCTTTAGCACTAAGGTTCATAATCCGAATCTGAATCCGAATCTGACTCTAACTCTGAAGATGTATGAGTTAACCCTGATTGTTCTTTCATTTGATCCCTAAGTGATCCTGGATCATAATAATCATCATAATCCATACTCTCTGCTCTAGCTCTCATATGAGCTTGTGGATCATATCTCAATCTCTTGTCTAGTCTATGCACAATTAAAGGGTGCAAATCTGACTCTGTAGAGGCATTGGTAGTAGAATCAGTCTTAGTTGACTCACTATCCTGAGTAGATTTTCCTTTGCTAATATTTTCTTTTTCTATATGATTATGAGGATCATTCACTATCTCCCTTTCTATTCTATTAGAATTAGAATCGGAGTTACCTGAATTGGAATCTTCCCCATCATCATTGTTATCTGGATCATCAGGATCTGTATCTGGAGCGGTCATCATAGCTTTGCCTTTATCTTGATTCCTAGAAGTACTAGCACCAGTTGTACCAGCAATCTCTGACTCTCTTTGTCTTGATGACTCCCCCTGAATGTTTGTAGTCTCTGTATCCATAGCATCATTAGCAGCATCTTGACCTTGACCTCTATTCTCTGGCTCATCAACAGATGGTTGTGCTTGATTTGGACCTTGAGCTGGATCTTGATCTTCATGATCATCATCTCTTGACTTCCTTGCTAGCTCATCATCCTTACAACCACTCTTATCTCCCCCTTGAGCCAAGAATTGGTCAAGTCTAGAACCAAGAAAATGAACAAGAGCTGTCATTACGTCCATCTCTTCTTGATGCTTAGCAGCTTGGAGCATTAGCTGACTCTCCAAAGTTGTGACCCACATCTCCAACATCTTCTTCTCTGAAAACAAACGACTCAGCTGCACTTGAACTGGAGCAACTGGACGTGACGTTGAAGCAACATCAGATGTAGATGCCTGAGGTGGCATCGTAGCTTCAAATGAAGGCATACGAGCACTAAAAGTTCCTGTGGGAGGCATCTATGGTCTTTGCAGAGGAGCCAACAGACGTCCCATAACTGTAGAAACAGGAACTGTAGCCTGAATGGGAGCAGACGAAGGCCTAGCAGCAACAAGTGTTGGCTCTGGCTCTTGACGAACTGTAGACTCCAAAGCAGTAGGAATCGTAACAGTTGTAGCCTCGGTAACAACTTGTGCGCGAGAACCAATTCCTCTTATTATAAACTTTGGTCTCGACCTTCTTGTAGATGCAGATTCGTTGTGACAATCGCAACATAGATTTAATTATTGTTTATGTTTTAGGAACTATGTTTGTAATCATTTAAATAAGAACTTGTGTTGATATTTAATGATTACAGTTGAACTTCAATATTATATCTGTTTTTGTTTTGTATTGTGTTTGTGTGGTATATATTGTTTTGCAGGTACAAGAACATAGAATCAAGGTTTATAAGTGTCGTAGAACACTTAAACGATGATTGGATGTTATGTACGAGCCAAATGAAGTAAAACAAAGAATCAAAGGGTCGAACCTCGTGCTGACGTCATCAGCATGTAGGACTGGCCTCGTGCTGACGTCAGCACGAGGCAGATCGATTGATTATTGTTTAGGGCCTAATCTGCGATTAAGGCCTAAGCCCACACGATCCAATACTTAACTAGTATAAATACAAGACCTAATCTACGAAATTAGGTTAATGATTTACGAATTCTTGAGAGTTATTCACGAATTTACGAGCTAAGGTTATTTGTTCCTTCGTGTGTTCTTCTACACGAACCACAAGCCTTGTGCATCTCCTTGGGTTGATTAATTACTTATTAATTAACAAAAGGCAATAGCAATCTAGTTATCTCAAGAGGATTCCGCACTCTTGACATAACGAATCACATCTTATTACGATCCACGCAACAATAGGGCACCTTACAAGTGGTATCAGAGCCTAAGGTTGATTACCAGAAGGTTTAAGATCGTCGGATTTGCTATTGACTGCAAATTCGTTCGAAATTCGTGTTTTTCTTTGTGTTCGTGTCTAACCTCGTGCAACCTCTTGCTTACGTCAGCACGAGGTGATCCTTGCTTAGTGCCTACGTCAGATCTAACTTGACTTCGTGTCAGCTTCGCGCCACGTCTGGACGAATTGATCTTCGTGGTCAGGTGCGTGACCTCGTGTGTCTTCGTGTCACGTGCTTCTCGCGTGACTTCGTGTTCTTCGTGTCACGTGCTTCTCGCGTGACCTCGTGTTCTTCGTGTCACGTACTCCTCGTGTGACTTCGTGCTACACGATCTACGTTGTTATTTCGTTTAATTTGTCACCAAAAGATTCGAAAATGACAACTTTACCAGCTGCCGCAAACTCACCCAATGCCCTACTTATCAGCCAGATGATCATGCACGATCATGAGGTTGGTCGGGGTAATACACCTCCATAGCTTTTCCGTATGGAAAATTATTGGATGTGGAAGAGACGTTTTGAAGACTACATTCGTCTCACTGACATGGAAATGTGGCTAGTGATAACTCAAGGTTTTGATTGGCCTTTAAATGAGAAGAACGAGTGATTAGTAGGTATACTTATGCTGATATGCCTATTGAAGAACGTAAAAGATACGTTGTTGAGGGAAAGGCACTGTCTACTCTTACTATGGCCTAGCCTCAAGATAGTGTACATTTGTTTAAAAAGTACACTACTTCAAAGGATTTATGGGATGCTCTCGAAAGATATTGTGAGGTCGACGTAACTTTGAAGAAAAACCGTATCAAGTTTCTCAAGCGTCAGTATGAAGCCTTTAATGGACTGACAGGGGAATCTCTTGACGAGATTATTATTCGATTCAGTCATTTGACCACTGAGTTGTCATAGTTTGAAGTTGTTTATCCTTAAACTGAGCTAGTTGATAAGTTTCTGGATTCACTGCCTAAGACTTGGACTGATTATGTTCATCAACTTCAAGATGATCAGGAATACAGTACATGGGATTTTGAGAAGGTAGTCTCCAAGCTGAAGAACAGAGACATGAAGAGAAGGATTAAAGACACTCACTCGGATTTTACACAAGATCCATCCTTATATCATGCTAAGTCTGTTCATTTAGCAAGCTCCAGCTCAGGAAACAACGCATTTCTAAGTGGTGTAGAAGCTACACCAATAGTAGATACTGAAGGTATTGCCGGAAATGTTGCTTATGACAATATGAATGTCAAGAGCAATGTACAATCTTTTCATTCTATGCCAATGAGTATGAGTTCTGCAGAAGAAAGAATGAGTGTTTACTCAGCCTTTTGTAATGCTCATGAAGCATTTATTGGAGGAAAGGTTACTGATCCTGCAGTAATTGATGAGGATTACAATCAAATATATCCTGATGATTTGGAAGAAATGGATCTACAATGGCAGCTTGCTATGTTTATGATGTGTGAAAATCTAGTTAAATTAAAATCCTATAAATACTCCGAATCGTTTACCACACACAATCGGGCAGTGGACCCGTTCGTATGTAATATAGATTGAAGTAAGTAAAGGTTCGTTCCACGGAGACTAATAAGAGTTAGCGAGTTTTAAGTAATTTAGGAAGAGTTGGGTTTTTAAAGACACCACGTCATATTGATTTTAATTTGAAAATTAGTTAGATTAAAAGAGTCAGAAATTCCGTAGAATTTATCGGTAAGAAAATTGTCTTAAATCAAATAAGATGAGAAAATCATCCACTTCGATTCAATGATACACTTTATTTAGGTTGCATATATTTAAAGTACCAATTCAAATATGTTGATTTTATAACCGAGAACTAACAAAGACTCACCCCGTACCCGTCAAGTTTGTTACTTTATTAAATTCCCTTAATTAACTAGTTTCATTACTAAGACCAGTACCACAAGACGCCTTTGATAACTTTCCTAGCCAATTAATTGTTTTGGTTAATTAGATAACAATTGTGTCTATTGATTGTACCCAACCATTAACCCGTTAACCCTTATTAACTATCAATTACTTCCTACCGTACCCGTCATAGAAACAATTGCTTCTAACCAAGCAATCAGAATAACTTCTACACAACCTAGTTACCACTGAAGTTATGCAAAAACTATCCACAATTGAGAGTTAAATAACAAAGAATTAATAAGCTAAGATTACGACACAACGTTAAATCAAATCAACTTGAATTTCAAAAGATTTATGCAACCATTATTCAATGTATCACTTCATCTCAGTGGATGACGAATTATTTAGCTACTCATAATCAAAAACAAAGCACAAAGAGTAAAAATATAGAAGAACATATTGTACCAATGTGTAGAAAACAAGTAAACGCTAAGAAAATCAACAACCGAAAGCCTTGGAGATCACGAACAACCCTTAGAAATGATATGGGAATATGCATATAAATGGACATATCAAATCCCCCCATACTTAAGCCATGTTTGTCCTCAAGCAAATTCAGATTTCAAATCATTCATTCCTTTGGTTCTCAATTAAAAAACATGACATTATTCCAAAAAGAAGCAAAACCATAAGAACAGTTAAGCAGTTTTAATCTTAAATGAAAAATTGAAATGTTTGACAATACTTGAATGATTCACTAGCCTCGAAAACACGACTAAGCACTTTAATCAAATGAAAGAAAAACATCTTAACTAACTTTCTCCAACTAACAAACTATTGGGTCGAAATATTATATCAATCACTCGAAGCCTAGTCGTGATGCATATATCTTAACCATAGGCTTGTAATAGAATCGTCCCTATGTCGCCATGGCACAAGCACCATATAACGTCTATCAAAAGAGGTAAGTAATACGGTTGTAATGTACAAAGGCTTACAAGGGTATTTAACAATGTGTATGGGAATTTAGGGATATAATTGGTGTTAAAAGGAAATAACACAAAGTTTAACATATAGTCTAGTCCAACACAACCCATATCACTAGTTGCCATCAATCCACAACACAAAAGACGTTCTCCCGACTCTACTCCCCCAATAGACCGATAAATACCGACACCATTGTGGTGTATGACCTTCTAAACGACTTCTAACCACCATACATACCAATGTTAGCTTTAACGAACTTTGCTAACTTCAAATGAAGATATAAATAATTTAAGAACCTTTTGTTGGTTTAAAATTATGTACCAACTCTACATTGATTTGCCAAAAGTTAGGGAAATACCAATTGATAGTCCAAGTTCTTCTTTTTCTTTTATTTTTTCTCTTTTTCATTCTTTTCATTCTCTTTTTTTTTTCTTTTCAATGAACTACTTTTAACCTATCTAATTGGTATCCCTTTTTTACAACTTTAACATTTTGTTGACAAATCATAAACAATCATGCTAATCCGAATAATCTAGACTTAATCAATAGTTATGACGACATCAATCTACCCCCAATAGAGAATACACCAACCCGACACAATCAAGACAACCCCAAACCATCCAACTAGCATAGGCAACTAATGATCAACCAAGGATTTCGACTATCGGTATGGTGAGGATAGGTTACATATTTAAGTGGATTTAAACACAAACGAAAGGTTAGGCTCAACATGTTTTCTAAGTGTATCTTGCACTAAAAATGAGTGCAAAAAAAGGTTTTACAAGGGAAATTCACTAACCAATATGATTAACTACTAAAACACATGCATACGAACATGGTTAAACAATGATAAACATAACAAATGGTGAATAAACAAAGAAAAAGGGTTTAATCCTAAACTTACCTCTTTATCATCTAGCAAACTACGGGACGATCAACTAAGACAAGTTCTAGAATCAATGCAATCCCCGGCACACTCATATCAAAGAAAGAAAAGCAGAAATGGAATAAATTAACCTCAAACTTGCACATCATAGTTCAAAGCTCTAAAAGATACTTTTACTTCCGGATAAATCCAAAAGCCTATGAGAGGGAAAAATTTACAAGGCAACTAAACCAAAACCGTAACACCTATCAAATCTATCAAGATCTCACATATTCGGGTGTTTTGTGGTAGAGTGTGCTAGTCATGTAATCAATCCCAAATGGATATGCCTTAACGATCATTCAAAACATATTTCACAATTTAAAAATTTTACCAAAGGAATTATAGTTCAATTACTTACTAAATATGATTAAACCTATGTGACAAAAGTAATTAAACTATAAGACAAACAATCAAAAGTTAAAAACCTATTCAATCTTATCAAAAAGAGTCTCAATTTCACCCGGCTTTTTCCTATTTACCTACCCCCCCCATACTTGAGTTGTATTATGTCCTCATTGTACAATGAACTAATAAAAACTATGGGAAATAGGAAAAAGAAAATAAAAAGAAAAGAAAAGAAAAACTTGCCGGATGTTGGTAAATGTTGGAATGCTAGGTAGATTCGTCACAATGAATGGGCGCTAAACTTACTGCCAGCATATGCATATGAATAACTCCTCTCCAAAAGCATAAAAACACAACCAAAAACAAACTCAACAAAAGAAGCATTAGAATATTAGCTTAAACGAAATAACCATCCAACCCCCCCCCCCCCATACTTAGCGTTTACCGTACATACCAAATAAACTATCCTAAATACGGAAAAATAAAAATGTATGATTGCCAACCAAGGGCATTACAACCAAATCGAACATCAAATGTGCAATGTTTCAATACCATCAACCCAAGTGAACCAATAAAATCATGATGACTCAATGCCCACGGAATCCGGCACCACTATCCAATCACCATAACATCCATAAAATCAAGGGTCCGGGAATACAGAAGGAACACTGTCCGCACCGTCAGGGTTACGTTCTGCAGCAAACCAATCATCTCCTGGAGCAACATGGGTAGTACCCATACCCATGTGTCCTCTAGTCGCACCACCACTCGGTGTGGAGTAACTAAAGAAATCGCCTCCATATCTAGGAGCACTGGTATACATCCCATAACCCGAAGTATGGGTAGCTGTATCAAACTCGGGAGGTCTGTACGAGTATGTGTCCTGTTGATAACCCTGTGAAGGAAAGAGATAATCAAAGGTACCTTGGCTGGGAGGCACTATCTCATGAGGGGTAAAAATAGGAATCTCCGGGCGCTCATCTTCATCAACTTGGCTGTACTACTGCTGGTGAAACTGCTCATACTGACTCTCCCACATCGGACGAAAGTGCTCTTGTTGACCAAGCACTCGGTGAAGCATACTGTTTGCCGTCCGGGCATTATCGAGCAACATGTCCGTAGACCCTTGAAGACCAAAAACAGCCCCCTGCAAAGAAGATAAATCAAAAGATGATGAAGAAGAACCGGTTGCAAACTGTGGGACACTAGATCCATCATCCCTACGCCTCTTTCCCACCGGTCTCTGCTCCTCCGGTAAATCCCCCACAAAGACATCCCGCCCATCTACCTCAAAGATCAAACCAAAGCTTATCAAATCATTGATTCCAAACCGACTACATGGAATTTTTACCAAACTTCTTGTGTTCCGATTTGTATCAAACCCCAACATCACAAAAATCTTGCAAATAAAATTTCCACAAACAAGCACACGATCCTTATGTGTGGCAAGATACTTTGCCAACACATTGGGTGCACAAGCAAAAGTAGAAGGAGAACCTTCATAGAATAACCTCATAAGCCATGCATCCGTTGTGGAAACTTTTTCATTATGATCATTGCGAACCAAGAAACAATGTGTAATCATCCGATGAATAACCTTCAAGATAGGTACCTGAATTTCAGATACCTTACTAACCGCCATGGCCAACTTACCACTTCCACCTATCTCAAACCAAAAATCCTTAGTCGTCTTATCATCATCAAAACCTGTAATGTCCTTATCAAACACACCTTTCCTCAAAAACTCATACGTATCCATATCATTCAACTCGGTTCCCGAAACCATCCCAGTTAGATAAGCAAATTCAGGCACCGTACAATGCCTTTGAACTCCCCTTGCTCTAAAATGAATCACCTTCCTAGTATAGAAGTCCTCCTTTTTCAAATTCGAATCAACTCTTATTGTACACAAAAATTCGAGACACCATTCACGAACCGGTGTAATATCACAATTAAAGATATTCTCCCACATTCTATATGTCTTAATCTCACCATTGGCATTCCTACTCTTGCAAGTGATCATTTTCATAATCGGCTCCCTAATATTTAATTTCTCAAAATCACCCCAACTAACAACCTTTGGTTCCTTAACATGCTTATAACGAAGGTCTTGGAGGCGATTCATATAATGAATTCTTTCGTTACCTGTAACCACTCATGTGGTTCAGCGGGATGGGTTTTCGCACTCATTGTAAGCGCACTATCTCTGAAACGGTGGTTGTCATTCGGATCGGGTTCTCCAAAGTCATACCCACGTCTTATGCCCGGAACAAACTCCTCACTGCTACTGGAGCCTTCCACCTGCTTCCCTTTCTGTGAAAATAGACAAGGACAACAAACCAAGTAAGCATAAGTCACGAGAAACAAGAACGAACAAAAACAAAAATTTCAGACCACCTGGTACGGCGCACCCCCATACTGGTGCGTCGCACCTCCTGCATTTTAGAAATTCTAAACCCCCCCGATATGCGGTGCACCTCCTTCAGAAAAAATCGTTTTATTTTCAAAACAATTCCAGAACGTCTTATGAATAAACAAACAATCTTCCCTCTCTATTTCAAATACATGTCACTGTCAAAAATCTCCTTAACCATAATCAAAACAAGCAACATAAAATTATTCTAAATTAAAGCAATTGAACACTAATTTAAACATCAACATACCATCCTAACCCATCTAACATCAAAAACCCCAAATCATTTCCAAATTACTCAAGAACCCTAATCCGAATTTCTTCAAATTGAACGAAATTACCAGTTCATTAATAGTTCAAATGATGAAAAATACAAAACCCATTCAAAATATTCAACTAATTTCGTCTTAAACTCATTAATTTTTAAAACACCTTTAATCCGGATTAGAGATGATCAATGGAGAACAATGAAAGAATACTTACCTTGGAAAACAATCCCCTAACCATCTTGAAAGAAATAATAAAAAGAAAGTGAAATTGGAATTTGATTTTATGAATTTGAAATCCTTTAAAAAGCAAAGAAAACAAGAATACTAAGGAAGTGTGTGTGTTTTGTGTCGTCCCAGGGAAAGAAAAGAAGACAAATGGGTAGGCTTTCAATCCAGATTTTCGGGCCTACAAGAATCCCAACCCAATCCAATAAGTCAATGCAAGTCAAACAGGATCAAACTGGTCAAAACACTAGGTGATGCGGCGCACCCCCTCACTTGGTGCGTCGCATTTTCTTTACAGAATCTGCACTTCTTTGAAACACCACCAGGTGCGGTGCACCTGCCTTCTGGTGCGGCGCACCAGTAGCCAAACTTACCTTTCGCACTCACCTTGTCTCGTTATAACTTACCGTAACAATTTTGGAACACTTTGGAACCTGCACATCTCAACAAAAAGCTATAAAAACAAAAAAAAAAACAAAACTAAACTAACAAAACGAAAATCTTTTTGGTTTTTTCGATTTTTCAAATGTTTTTGGGTTTTTCAAAATAAGGAGCGAAAAATGAAATAAACTAGTTAAAAACACACGGGTTGCCTCCCGAGAAGCGCTTAATTTATTAAGGAGTCATTAGCTAGACTCACCTTCCCAATCATTTGTCAATTTCATAAAACGAAAGTTGATCCACCTCAACTTTCTCAACACACTCTTCTTCATTAAAAATCTTCAACCTATGACCGTTGACAATAAACGTTTCCCCATTTCCCTTATACAATTCCACATATCCCGAAGGATAAACATGTTTAATGACATAGGGTCCCATCTATCTTGAAGTCAATTTAGGTTGTTTCAATTTAAACTTTGAAATAAACAACAAGACTTTATCACCTACCTTAAAATCTTTCCTCCTTAACCTACGATCATGCCAAACCTTTGTTCTTTCTTTATAGAGCTTTGAATTTTCATAAGCATGTAATCTCAACTCATCTAACTCATGCAATTGTAACATTCTTATGCTCTATTTCTAAAGGTAAATGACATATTTTCCTATATAATAACCGATAAGGTGTAGTCCCAAGTGGAGTTTTTAATGCGGTCCTAAAAGCCCACAATGCATCATCTAATTTCTTGGACCAATTCCTAGGATTATCACCTATGGTTTTCTCTAAAATTCTTTTTAATGCCCTATTCGTATTTTCTACTTGGCCATTTGTTTGCGGGTGATAAGAAGTAGAGAAACGATGATGAACACCGTATCTTTCCAACACCTTAGCATGTTGGTGATTCGCAAAATGAGTTCTACGATCACTTATCAAGGCCTTAGGACAACCAAAACGACAAAACAAGTATTTTAAGAAATCTATCACTACCCTTGCATCATTTGTTGGCAAGGCCTTAGCCTCGGCCCATTTAGACACATAATCAACCGCCACTAAAATGTAAAGACACTTATTTGAAGGCGGAAAGGGTCCCATAAAATCAATACCCCAAACATCAAAAACTTCGCAAACGTGGATAAAGTTTTCACGCAGTTCATCTTTTTTTGTGATGTTCCCTTGACGTTGACACGCATCACAAGTATCCACCAAAGTTTGAGCTTCCTTGAAAATTGTTGGCCAATAAAAACCTGCATCAAAAACTTTCTTACTAGTAACGGTTGGTCCATAATGACCACCAGTTGGCCCTTGGTGACATTCATCCAAAATCAAACGAGTTTCTCCACCCGCAACACATCTTCTAATCATTCCATCTGCACAAACACGAAACAAATAGGGTTCTTCCCAATAATAATGCTTAACATCGGAAAAGAACTTTTTCCTTTGTTGATTTGTCCATCCTTTTGGAAGTACCCCTGCAACAAGATAGTTAGCAAACTCTGCATACCATGGAACGTTAGATTCAATACTTTTAGTCCCAACTATCACTAGATGGGTGCTGAAGACACCTCTATGTCGATGGTGAATGAACTTTGCAACACGATCAATTAATCTGGATGTGACCAGTTTAGTTTGATCGTGTACCAGGTTAACTGGAATTAAGTATTAAAGTGACAGAATATTAATACATGCAATAATATAAATGACGAGTATATAAACTGGTGAGACAATATGTAATTTTCAAGTGTATTTTATTTATTACTTGTTTAAATAAAATACAAGGTTGTTGCGGAACCAAGATAATACAAGAATGTAAATATCCTAACAACCCATGAATTACAATTGATCTAAACTTGGAAATTCTCCTAAACAATCGAAACACTTAGAGTTGTGAAATGTTTCTTTTTGCGATTGAGAGAATATTGCACAAGTTCACCAATATTGCAGAATATATGTATTTGCAAAGTTATTAAAACAGCTTGTGCAAGGACCTCTATTTATAGTCGAAGATTGAGCATGGGGATCTCAACTTCGATGTACAAATATGGTTGACAGCACACAAAAGTATTGTTTAAATAATCCTTTGTGTGTGTTAAATAAAGTAAGACAAAAGGTTACTTTATTCAACCACTCTACATCTTTGTATCTTTATCCAAAGACAATATCATTGTCCGGTTAAAAGGATGTAGAGTAAAAAGGTCCTCCTCGTAATCAGTGTAAAGCTTTGTAAGAGCATTTACACTGGAGGATTCTCCAGTTGATTGATCTGGTAGATTGTCAACTGGGCTTCGCTGCCATTGCCAATCTCTATCTTCCATTTGTTGTCTTTGACTTCCACTGGAAGGTCTTCAGATTCTAGTCGTCTGATCTCAACTGGAGGAAGTCATCAGTTGCTAAACCTGTACAATGCAACTGGACTTCTAATATTTCGGACAATTCCTCATGCTCTCCAGATGTCACTGGAGAGCTCCAGTTTAGTTAAAACTGGACCTAACAAATTCCCCCTAATTGTCCTGAAATATTGTCAAGTATTTTCAAACTTGTTTCTATACAAGTTTAAGTTTGAAATACTTGAATTTGATAAAACCTATTAAGTTTCCAAGACATTTTTATAGATCATCAAATGTCTTGGATTTTGTTTTAAGTGTTTGTAGATCTTATCAGATATCTTACTTGTAGGTTACAATCTGGCAACTTGTATATACATACAATTTCAAATAAATTACAAGAGAGTACACAAAATTACAAGCAGATAATAGTTAGAAGGAAAACTTAAACAGATGGCCCTTCGCCAGTTTTCCTTCTCTTTGAGACTGATGAAATCGGCTGAGTATCCTCAGGATCAAGGCCTAATCTTTCTTCAATGTTTTCCTTGAACTTGATGAGATTTTGCAATACATACTCCCAGCCTCTTTCAACTTTATTCTTCCTCTGCCTCCCCTCCAACAGCCTCAACATCTCAACATGCTCGGAATGACCATACTGATTGACATCCGGGTTCTCAGTAGTCCTTTTAGGTCCACCAAAGTATTGTACCTCAACAACAAAATGCTTGGCACCAGGCTTAATTGAAACCTTAACATCAGTAATCCTGCCTCTATTGTGCCTTCGACGCTGTACATCTGACAAATATGTGCGAGCTTCAGATTCATTTGTCAGTTTGATTTTGCTCGTGCTCAGCTTTTGTGTAGCAGCTCGAATATCATCAGTTGTGGGTTCAGATGGTTCTACCCAAGTCCTCAGATTTGCATCTCTTGGTAAGGCCTTTTGTTTTCTTCCTTTGGACTTGGGTGGATTCAACACTTTGGTGACCGCCTTCTTGACCTGCTCAGTTCTCTTGAGAATCCCTTCAGATCTGATCTCTCTGGCCTTTTCCACCGATACATTCAAACACTTTGCATCCAGTTCAGCCTCATCATCCTGGTAGTGTTTGTCCAGTTCCACTTCAAGCATCTCCTTCAGTGCATTGACTATTCTTGGATCTTCTTTGATCTTCTTGTATTCAACAAGTGTCAAGCCAAGGAGTTGAGCATCAGTGATATCAACAAGAGGGGTTGGAAGATTTTTTCTTGATTCAAACTGGTTTGCCTTCATTTGTTTCTTCCTTTCCTTGACCAGGTATCCCACTCTTGCTAACTTCTGGCTCTCGCTTTCAGTAACTGGAGGCAACAAATCGACATTGCCAGTTTCCAACATTGGTGCATCGGTGGCTGGTTCCAAAGATTCATCAGCAATGGCCTTTCCCTTGTCAACACTCCCTACCACCACATCATCAAACACCTCAAACCCTTGCTCACCAGCCTCAGTACTGGTAGCCATCACAATCTCCTTCCCTTTACTTGAAGTCTTCACAAGAGTGTGAGGGGCATGTACCGACCTTTCCCCCTTGGCAGCATCTAGTCCCTGCCTGATGGCTTCAAAATCAGCATGACTAGAGGGCAGGCGATCTAGAGGCTGCCATGATTGCATTGTCTTACACTCTTTGAAGACTCCACAAAGCATGCGAACTGTCCTCCAAAGATGATTTATCTCTTGAGACTGAGTCATTACATTTCCACTTGTCTGCTCTTGACTCTTTAAAATTTGTTTGAGAATGGAGAGATCATCTGAAGAGAGCCCAGTTGCAGGGACTTCCTGAGCACTGTCAGGCTCAACCGCCCTTCCTTTGCCAACTTCAGTGGTCAGATCAGATATGGCAGTTGAATGTTCAGACACTTTGCTAGCCAGCGTATCCAGACTGCACCTCAACCGATCAATCTCAGATGTAATTGGAGTGAGATCGACCTGGGGCACTGCAATCTTGGTGATCTCAGATATCACCTTTTCTATCAAGTTACTCTCACTGGCAGCCAAAGTTTCTTCGATCTTGAGACCCACTGAAGAGGCCAACCGACTCCCAAGCTCTGTCACATCTAGGCCAGGTTTGCTACACAGCTCTTGCACCTGCCTTTCCAGATTCTTAATATCAACCTCTGAAGATCTGACAGTATTGTTCAGCAGGTTGGATATTGAGGATGTGACTCCAGATTGAGTCAGTGCGAATGCCTCCCTTAAAGATATTGCCAATTGATTGGAGGATTCCACTAACTCGTTCAGCTTGCCAAACACCAAGTCCTCATTAGCAGAGAACTTGTTAATCCCCAGGTCAACCACTTTAATATTTTGCAGATGATCCTTGTGGTACCTGGAGAGGGACTTGGTGTTCTTCTCCAGTGTCTTTTGAATCTCTTCCACCCTCGCAAGAAGGTTCGAGAGATCGGTTTGAAAAGACACGAACTGGCTGTCCAATGACGGAGGAGAAGGTGTCACTGGACCAGCTGAAAAAGCTACAGGTGCAACTGGACGAGGTATGACAATATCTGGTTCTCCAGTTGCAGTAGCATCAGTAGATAGAAGAGGAGGGGTTGTAGAAATGAAAGGAAGAGATTCAATGTGTCGTTCATGCTGAGAATGCTCAGGTGTGAACGACGGCGACGGTGGGGTTAGGATGTGTCTATTTCTAGGCACACCCATAGAAGAAGGTGATTGGCGAGAGGTGAATATTGGAGGTATTTCTAAGCTTTGTACATGAGTTGGGGAAACTGAAACATGTGGTTCTTGGGGTTGACCAAGGAGAGAAGGGAGCTGATCAAGTATAGTTGCATCAGCCATCTCCTGGTCAGATTCTGTCTCAGATGAGTCCGAAGACTCAAGCTGAAACACACCCTCATTTATGCCAAGATCCATAAATGTTGGGGGTGGCTGAACAAGTTGTTCAGACTCCTGATGACCAGTTTGAGTTGCCTCAATGGTATCATCAGTTTGAGGATCCGTTGCCGAAGCATCTTCTCCCTGGACAGAGGTGACTGGTGCCTCAACCACAACTGCTCTATCCTCAGTTGCAATATCATCGGCAGCGGCTTCAGAGACCACTATCACAGATTGTGACTGGTCAGGTGCAGCAAGTCCAGATCTTGATCTCCTGCTTTTAGAGGATCTTCTTGCTTTAGGAACTGCCTGGACTCCTGCTTCTGCCACAGTTACTACTTCAGTAGACGAACCGGTGGGTCCCTCATTATTTTGAGGCCCGCCCAGTTGCCTTTCTGATTCACCAGATTGTGGTGCATCAGTTTTAGAGAATGCAAAAATCATTCTCGGGGACATCTGGACTTCATCAGAAGTGGACACCAGGTTGTCCAGATTCCTCAACAGTTCTGGCACAGAGAACGAGGATTGCGTGTTGTTGTACTCGTCTCTGCCCAGAATCTGAATAAAACAAAGGGACAGAAACCTTGAAAAGGGAACACAAGGACCCCTGTTACCCTTCAACTTGAATACCAGGCTTCTGAACAAAATGCCTGCAAAATCCACCCTCAGCCCATTCCAAAGGCAGTACGCCATTTCTGCCTGGAAGGAGTTTATCTGGTCCAATCCACCAGAACTCCCTCCCAAACTTTCCACCAAGTGGACCATAAAGAACTTCCAGGATGGTGAAAGCCCCTTCATTGTAATGGACCCCTTGGTCTTCAACACATCCCCCTCCACCATCTCCTTATTTCCCATATCAAGGAAGACCTGGCGGAAATTGATATTGGAGGAAATCACCACTGGAGTTTCATTATGTCTCCAGTAGTTGAGGTTAAGGGCTTCCCTCAACGTTCCAGTGGTGATGGTACACGGGACTGACCCATCCTTTAGAGAAAAGGAGATGGATGAGCAGTCCTCAGAAAGAGAGGCAGTGTACCAGAACTCACACAAGTAATCATGGAATAGCTTGTGTGGATTCAAAGAGAAGGCATCGCTGAGGGGAGAAATCCGAAGAAAGGATTGGATTCTCCCGATAAGAGAGTCAGCGGCCTGGAGCCCTTGAAGAGATGCCATTGGATTATTTGGATTTAGTTTAATAAGCTTAGAGCTTATGGGAGCACCAGTGGCACGAATAACATTTTGTGATGGAATGTACTCAGCAGTGAGTAGATTCACATCACGAGAACGAGATGAAGAAGAAGAAGATTTAGGAGCCATTTGTGAATTTAGATTTAGGGTTTTGGACTTAAAGAAGAAAGAGAGAAAAGGATCTCGAATTGTGAATGATTGAAAGAGTAAATGAAGGAATTTTGAGAGAAGTAAATGAGACGGATATATTGGTGGGGGGTATATATAGGCAGTAAAAATATTGCCAAAATATATACGAAAAGATATTTTAGTCTCCAAAAGTTTGAAATAATTTGTAAAAAGTTATTTTCCAAAATTTTGAGAATTCAAAAATATTTAATACTTCCCATCAAGCATTTAATGCTACGACGGCTGGTATTCCCACTTACCCACTAACTTCACCAATACCCATAAAAAGTGCAGTACATTTCAGCAAAAGTCTTGACACGTAAGACATGTCAGGTGACGTTCGTGAGTGCGAGGTTAGTACTCGAGTAACATCACGTGTCACAAGTATCCACCAAGTAAAACACAACGTTATGAAATCTGGCTGACCACCATTTTGAGACAAGACCAAACTAGCAACCAAAAAAAATTTAGATGCCAGTTTCAACTGATGACCTTCAGTTGCATTTTTCAATAATTTATTTGAAAAATATTTTGAGTCTTTTTCCCCCTAAAAATGTGATCCATTTGATCAATGACTAGTCTTTGAGTACATCAAGGCGTTCAATCTCCAACCAATCAAGGATCACCTGGACCATCCTCAACTGAAGGGCCTCTTCAGTTTAATGAGGATTTAACATACCCAGTTCACTGATGAGATGTTTAAAAGTCTTTTCATCAAGAGGTTTTGTAAAAACATCAGCTAACTGTTTATCAGTGGGGATGAAATGTATTTCAATATCTCCTTTCATAACATGATCACGAATGAAGTGATACCTGATATCAATATGCTTTGTCTTTGAGTGCATCACTGGGTTGTGAGATATAGCAATAGCACTGGTGTTGTCACAAAAGATTGGGGTTCTTGTGAATTTCATGCCATAATCAAGTAACTGGTTTTTGATCCAGAGAATCTGGGCACAGCAACTGGCCGCAGAAATGTATTCTGCCTCAGCAGTAGACATTGAGACTGAAGTCTGCTTCTTACTTGTCCAACTCACCAGTTTTCCCCCTAGGAAATGACATCCACCAGTTGTGGATTTTCTATCAATCTTACAACCTGCATGATCTGAATCTGAATAACCCATTAGATCTAACCCTGAGCCTTTGGGATACCAAAGACCAAGGCTAGGGCACCCTTTCAGGTACCTGAAAATGCGTTTAACAGCATGCAAGTGTGATTCTTTTGGATTTGCCTGAAATCTGGCACATAAACATGTTGCAAACATTATATCTGGTCGACTGGCAGTTAGATACATCAGTGAACCAACCATTCCACGATATTCTTTTTGGTCCACTGGTTTTCCATTTGGGTCAGAGTCCAAATTTAATGGAGCTGAAATAGGTGTGGTTTTTGATGGGATTGAATCAAATTTGTATTTTCTCAACAAATCTCTGACATATTTTTCTTGGTTAATAAAAATACCATCCATGGTTTGTTTAATTTGTAAACCTAAGAAAAATGTTAATTCACCCATTAAACTCATCTCATATTCTTGAGACATAATTTTTGAAAACCTTTTACACATTCCATCATCAGTTGACCCAAATATAATATCATCAACATAAATTTGTACCAGCAAGATATCACCTTTTTCTTTCAAGATGAACAAGGTATTATCTATTGCACCTCTTTGAAAACCATTTTTGAGAAGATGTTTAGTTAGAGTATCATACCAGGCTCTTGGGGCTTGTCGAAGACCATATAAAGCTTTGTTCAGTCTATATACCCAATGTGGATGCTTTTCATTTATGAAGCCTGGAGTCTGCGTAACATACACTTCTTCTTCCAATGTGCCATTCAGAAACGCACTTTTTACATCCATCTGGAAAACCTTGAATTGCAAGTGAGCAGCATAAGCCAAGAAAATTCTGATGGCTTCAAGTCTTGCAACTGGAGCAAAAGTTTCATCGAAATCAACACCTTCTGCTTGACAATAACCCTTGGCAACTAATCTAGCTTTGTTTCTGACAACGTTGCCATCTTCATCCATCTTGTTCCGGTAGACCCACCTCGTTCCAATGGGTTCTCTCTTTAACCCTGGAGGACAAGGAACAAGCTCCCAAACATTGTTCCTTTCGAACTGGTTGAGTTCTTCTTGCATAGCTTCAACCCAGCTTGGATCTGCCATAGCCTCGTCAATCTTCTTCGGTTCAATTAGTGATAAGAAGGTGACGTTCAAGCATTGATCACTTGTGGCTCTTCTAGTCTGAACCCCACTATCTGGATTGCCAATAATCTGCTCAATGGGATGAGCAGCAGTCCATTTAGTGTATTGACTAGGTTGGTATAATACAACATCAGTGCAAGACACCTGACGATCTCCAACTGTTGCAGCAACAGGAGGAGAATCAGTCCAAACTACTTCAACTTCATCATTATTGTCAACTGAAGAGTTAACATGATTATCTTCAAACAAAGGTATCTCTTGAAGAACTGGAGAAGCTTGAACTGGTTCTGATGTTGTTGTGGCACGCACATCAGATCCAATTACCAGTTTTTCAGGTAGGTTAAAACTGATAGAAGGATAGAATGAGGTGTCACAGAAGTTCTTCTTTACCTTAACTGGTTCCAAGACTTGGTGTTTGGAAACATTTTCTGGTGTACTAACTGATTGATGAACCTGATCAGATACACCAAAATCAACTGGGACAACTGAAGATAAATCAAGGGTTGGTCTTTTGTTGATTGCTTCATTTGATTCATCGAACGTGACATGAATTGTCTCATGTACCTTTTGGAGTCTATAATTATAAACTCTATAGGCTTTTCTAATATTTGAATACCCCACAAAGACACCTTCGTCAGCTTTTGCATCAAATTTTCCCAACTGACTGGAATCGTTTAAAATGTAAACTGGACAGCCAAATACATGGAAATATCCAACATTTGGCTTACGATTCCTGAGGACTTCATAGGCAGTCTTCCTATGTCTCTTGACATAAACTGACCGTTTTGGGTGTGACACGCAGTTGCTACAGCTTCAGCCCAAAAACAGGTGGGAAGACCAGATTCAGATAACATACTTCTGGCAGCTTCAATCAATGTGCGATTCTTCCTTTCAACCACACCATTTTGTTCTGGAGAACGAGCTGACGAGAAGTTTTGAGAAACGCCAGTGTCAGTGCAAAATGTCTCCAATTCTTTATTCATGAATTCTGTACCGTTATCACTTCGCAACTGACAAACTTTCTTGGTAAACTTGAGCTCAATTCGCTTGATGAGAGAGATAATTTCACCAGATGCATCACTCTTTGATCTGATAAATATCACCCAACAAAATCTGGTGTATTCATCGACCACAACCAAAGTGTACCTTTTACCAGCTTTAGTTTGAACATTCACTGGACCAAAAAGGTCCATATGAAGCATGTGAAGAGGTTCAGTGATGCTGAAATTCTGTTTGGTCTTGAAACTGGCTCTTTTCTTTTTGCCCATTTCACACCCTGGACATGGCTTCTCCCTTTTAAAGGAAAACAAAGGTATCCCATCAACTAGTTGCTTTCTTGACAACTTGTTAATATTTTTGAAGTTAAGATGGGATAACCGTTTATGCCACAGCCAGTTGGTGTCCTCATCAGCCTTGACATAGAAACAATGCTCTTTTGGAGTAGGCTCCATGTTCATGATGTACACATTCCCTTTTCTTGGTGCAATCATTACTACCTTCCAATCCTTGTTAAAAACAGTGCCTTGAGCAATGTCGAACAGTACCCTATATCCATCATCACAAAGTTGACTGACACTTATCAGGTTATATTTCAAACCATTTACAAATGCAACCTTAGTGAATTGAATCTGCCCATTGTCAACAACACCATATCCTTCAGTTTTCCCACTTCCATCATTACCAAATGTCACTGCAGGTCCATCACATGCAGTGAACTCTTCCAGCAGGGGCTTACATCCGGTCATAGTCCGGCCAGCTGCGCTGTCCAGATACCAAATATTTTTGTTTCGATCGCCCTGCACACCCAAGTTAGTGATCAGTTATTTTTGTGAACCCATCTTTTCTTGATGGGTCCACTGGACTTCTTCTGAGAAGTCCCATGTGCTTGACTAGGTGTTGAACTGGATGAGGAAACTGGAGGGTTCTCTCCAGTTTCTGGAATAAAAACAATTGGTTTCAGTGGAACATTGACCTCCTTTTTCTTTTCGATGTATGCTCCTTTCTGAGCAGATTGTTTTATCTTTTGTTTTTGAGGAGGAGTTTTGACAATTTGTTTTTCAACAGAAGAGGATGCACCTCCTTCCAAATTCTTAATTCTGGCAGTACAACTTTGTACCTGCCTTGACAAATTTTGGATTTGATTTTCCATTCTTACCAAAATGTTTTTTTCTTCAGGCTGCTGGCCTTTGGACTTTGGCTCAGCGGGGGTTTTAGTCTTTAGAGTTGAGGACTCACTTGACTTATGAGGTAAAGGATTGTCACCATATTCCTTTTTAACTGGAGCTTTAGCCTTCTTGGCTCCAGTTTTGACCTCAACAGGGTTGGTCTTAGTGGATTCAGATTTGATTGTGCCAGAGGAATCATAAGGTGTTTCAATTTTAACAGATTCTGGCAATTGGTGAATTGTGGGTAAAACAGCTGCCATCTGAAGATCACCAGATTTCCAGGCAGTTTTTTGAGCATCAATGGTTTTAGAAAAAGCGTCATAATTTTTACCAGATGCTTGAACCCAAGAATTAATAACCATATGTTCTTTTTCAAGATCAAATTTCAGTTTTTGGTTATCTCTTTCCAATGCCTCGTTTTTCAAATCTGACTCTTTAAGAGCCAACTGGACACTTTGCAAATCATTTACTTGACTTTTCATGTTGTTTAATTCAACCAAAACTGTTTCTAAATATCTTTCACAGTCAGTTCTCATGGTTTCAACAAATAACAAGTCATCATTCAATGATTCAGCAATATCCAATTTCAGTTCTGAATCAATTTCGATATCATAATCCCTTACCTTCTTTAAAATGATATCAACCCATCTTCCAGATACAACATCATCCTTCACCACTGGTTGTTGACTCTCCAATGCCATGAAACACATATCTCTAATCTCTTCTTCATCATCAGATGAATCATCAGAGAGTTCCCATTTCCCTTCAGTTTGAGCCATCATGCACTTGTTCTTTTCTTTCTCATTATTTTGTTCAAGAGACATGAGAGCAATCTGGGCCTTAAGTTTCTTGTATTTGGCCTTATAATCATCAGTTTTAACAAAGTTTGGGACAATAGGACCAGTTTGGTAGTTCATCTGACTAGATCTGCATTCCTTCATGAAATGGCCTTTCTTACCACATTTATAGCAGGTAAGATTAGCCTTATCCATTGAGATTGAATTGGAAGCATTATTGGACCCATTAAATCGATTAGATTTATGCTTAAACCTATTAAAGGTTTTAGCAATCATGGCAACCAGATCATCATCGTCAGTTTCCTCACAACCATCACTGAGATTAGTGGTTAGACCAGAGTTCAAAAAGTTTTTTAACATTTCCTTCATAGAATGTGACTGGACATTCTCAGTAGATATTAAAGCAGCACAAGGTTGCCCAGAAAAGTTGGTAGCCTTGGAACTCTGAGCATGGTTTAAAGCATCTTGTTCAGCGAGTAATCTTGCAGCATCATTATCTTCAGTAAATCTGAAGGCTCCATAAAGAGAGGCAAGAGTATGGCTATGCAAGGTCTTTCCTTGTCTTAAGACAAGAACCATGTGTGCCCATTTGGATGGCAAAACATCACAGAATTTTTCAAGAAGAATATCCTTATCCTTCTCCACTCCCAAGCCTCTAAGTTGATTAATTAGGCCAGTAAATCTGGTATAAGTACCAGTTAAACTTTCATTGGGAAGAGCAAAGAAGGATTCATACTTCTTGTTGAGAGCAACCTTTCTAGTGACAATGGTGTCATTTCCTCCTTCAAACTGGAGAACTAATTCATCCCACATAGATTTTGCACTTGGAAATAGCACAAGAGTAGGAATTAGTTCCTCAGGTATAGCAGAAAGAATCATGTTTTTCAGTTTGGTATCAAGATCAACCAATCTGCGATCCTCATCTGACCAATGTTCCTCAGATTTTTCCCTGGTGCCTCTTCTCCCAGTGGGGTCGAGAAGAGGGCTAACACCACTGGACATGGGTGTATATGGCCCATCCTTAAGGATTTTCAACATATACCTCTCTATCCCACCAAAATGCAAGAGCATTCTAGCCTTCCATGTACCAAATGTCTCACCATTCCCATCGAATTTGGGAACAGGAGAGTTGGAGTAATGTACATGAACGTGGTTAGCTCCAGGAGTAGGAGGAGGAGGAGGAGGGTTAGTATTTAAAGGAGTAGCAATATTAGGATTAGATTCATTTGGACCAGAACCATTCTCACCTTCAGCAGCCATCGAAGCAGACCTAGGTTATAGAATTGAAACAATTCAACCTGCCTGCTCTGATACCACTTTTTAGTCCCAACTATCACTAGATGGGTGCTGAAGACACCTCTATGTCGATGGTGAGTGAACTTTGCAAGACGATCAATTAATCTGGATGTGACCAGTTTAGTTTGATCGTGTACCAGGTTAACTGGAATTAAGTATTAAAGTGACAGAATATTAATACATGCAATAATATAAATGACGAGTATATAAACTGGTGAGACAATATGTAATTTTCAAGTGTATTTTATTTATTACTTGTTTAAATAAAATACAAGGTTGTTGCGGAACCAAGATAATACAAGAATGTAAATATCCTAACAACCCATGAATTACAATTGATCTAAACTTGGAAATTCTCCTAAACAATCGAAACACTTAGAGTTGTGAAATGTTTCTTTTTGCGATTGAGAGAATATTGCACAAGTTCACCAATATTGCAGAATATATGTATTTGCAAAGTTATTAAAACAGCTTGTGCAAGGACCTCTATTTATAGTCGAAGATTGAGCATGGGGATCTCAACTTCGATGTACAAATATGGTTGACAGCACACAAAAGTATTGTTTAAATAATCCTTTGTGTGTGTTAAATAAAGTAAGACAAAAGGTTACTTTATTCAACCACTCTACATCTTTGTATCTTTATCCAAAGACAATATCATTGTCCGGTTAAAAGGATGTAGATTAAAAAGGTCCTCCTCGTAATCAGTGTAAAGCTTTGTAAGAGCATTTACACTGGAGGATTCTCCAGTTGATTGATCTGGTAGATTGTCAACTAGGCTTCGCTGCCATTGCCAATCTCTATCTTCCATTTGTTGTCTTTGACTTCCACTGGAAGGTCTTCAGATTCTAGTCGTCTGATCTCAACTGGAGGAAGTCATCAGTTGCTAAACCTGTACAATGCAACTGGACTTCTAATATTTCGGACAATTCCTCATGCTCTCCAGATGTCACTGGAGAGCTCCAGTTTAGTTAAAACTGGACCTAACAAATACTCATTAAAGACTCATCCGCGAATGCATCATCAATATCATCCCCCTTAGGTTCCTCACGGTGAGGATCCTCTAATCTACTCAAATGATCGGCCGCCAAATTTTCAGCCCCTTTCTTATCCTTTATCTCAATATCGAACTCTTGCAAAAGCAAGACCCAACGTATGAGAGGAGGTTTAGCATCTTGTTTAGCAAACAAGTACTTATGGTCCGAATGATCGGTAAAAACAATAGTCTTACTAAGAACCAAATACGACCTAAACTTATCAAATGCATACACAACCGCAAGTAACTCTTATTCGGTAGTAGTGTAATTTTGTTGAGAACTATTAAGAGTCTTGCTAGCAAAGTAAATAGGACGAAAATGATTACCTTCTCTTTGCCCTAAAACTGCTCCAACTGCAAAATCACTCGCATCACACATTAGTTCAAAAGGTTGAGACCAATCGGGAGAAACCATAATGGGTGAGTGAGTCAAACAATCTTTCAACAAAACAAATGCCTTCAAGCAATCCGAATTAAATTCAAAAGGCACATCTTTCTCAAGCAAACGAGTCATAGGTCGGGTTATCTTAGAAAAATCTTTAATAAACCTACGGTAGAGCCCGACATGACCTAAGAAACTTCTAACAGCTTTAACATTAGTTGGTGGAGGTAATTTAGCAATAACATCAATTTTACCCTTATCTATCTCAATCCCCAAACTAGACACCTTATGACCCAACACTATGCCTTCTTTAACCATAAAATGACATTTTTCCTAGTTAAGAACAAGGTGTGCCCGCTCACATCGCTCAAGCATCTTATCCAAGTTGGAAAGACACTTGTCAAAAGAGTCACCAAAGACCGAGAAGTCATGCATGAAAACCTCCATAGATGTTTCTAACATGTCTTGGAAAATCGCGATCATACACCTTTGGAAGGTGGCGGGAGCATTACACAATCCAAATGGCATCCTACGATAAGCATATGTGCCAAAAGGACATGTAAAGGTCGTCTTTTCTTGATCGTTGGTGTCAATGGGTATTTGAAAGTACCCGGAGAAACCATCAAGAAAGCAAAAATACTCATTTCCGGCTAACTGTTCGAGCATTTGGTCAATAAAGGGTAAAGGAAAATGGTCTTTACAGGTTGCATCATTTAATTTCCTATAATCAATACACACACGCCACCCGGTAACCGTTCTAGTTGGTACAAGTTCATTATTCTCATTAGTGACAACGGTCATTCCCCCCTTCTTTGGCACACAATGGACCAGACTTACCCATGGACTGTCAGAGATAGGATAAATAATGCCGGCATCTAAAAGCTTAATTATCTTTTTCTTAACGACATCTTTCATATTCGGATTTAGCCTCCTTTGTCTTTGAACACTTGGTTTGAAATTTTCATGCAAATTAATCTTATGTTTACAAAATTCGGGGCTAATTCCGTGTATATCAGTTGTACGCCAAGCAAAGGCTCTTTTATGAGCCTTCAACACAACGAGAAGAAGTGACTTACCTTCAAGGAATGCATATTCCAAGTGCTCGGGAAGTAGCTTGAGCTCCAAATCGATTGGTGGATTGTCTACCGAAGTTTCAATCTTCAAACCATCCCTCTCAATTTTCTCAAAAGTCTCATCTTCCGGTGTTGATTCATCCGTGCTTACCTCCATAATCTCTCTTCCCATGTCCGCAGCCATCACTTGTTCCTCTTTACTACAAGCAAGCAAAGCTTCCCCTTCATCCGTGTCCAAGAAACTCATTAATTCCATTTCCAAAGCTTCATCTTCTTCAATTACATCAACCAAAAGGGTGAACCATGTCTTCGGCCATGTTTCTTGGTGTAGTAGGAGGTGTAGAGGGTGGAGTGGAGTTTGGTGTTGAGTTTGGTGAATTCTTCGGTGAAGTCTTTGGTGGAGTTTGAGGTTTATTTTCCGGTGGTGTGGAACTTTCGGCTTCAACGTTTAAGTTTAAGGTATCTATTTTGCTAGATGCAGGGTTAACGGTTTTAGATGGTGTCCTTCCTCTTCTCTTCGTCTTTCCCGGATTTGATTGAGGGCTTACTAGTGGAATACCGGTAGCCCTTGTGGTCATTAACTAAGAAACAAAACCTGAAAAAACAAACAAAGAAAACCGTAAAACGTACCAAGTTACACAAAATAAACAAAACAGTAAATTTAAACTAAAAATTGAAAAGTAACCTAAGAAAGAAAGGAACTTTCTTGCACTAGAGTACAAGAAAGGATCAACTACGAAATCTCAAACTAAAACTCTTAAATTAGTCCCCGGCAGTGGCGCCAAAAACTTGATGTGTGAAAATCTAGTTAAATTAAAATCCTATAAATACTTCGAATCGTTTACCACACACAATCGGGCAGTGGACCCGTTCGTATGTAATATAGATTGAAGTAAGTAAAGGTTCGTTTCACGGAGACTAATAAGAGTTAGCGAGTTTTAAGTAATTTAGGAAGAGTTGGGTTTTTAAAGACACCACGTCATATTGATTTTAATTTGAAAATTAGTTAGATTAAAAGAGTCAGAAATTCCGTAGAATTTATCGGAAAGAAAATTGTCTTAAATCAAATAAGATGAGAAGATCATGCACTTCGATTCCATGATACACTTTATTTAGGTTGCATATAAATAAAGTACCAATTCAAATATGTTGATTTTATAACCGAGAACTAACAAAGACTCACCCCGTACCCGTCAAGTTTGTTACTTTATTAAATTCCCTTAATTAACTAGTTCCATTACTAAGACCGGTACCCCAAGACGCCTTTCATAACTTTCCTAGCCAATTAATTGTTTTGGTTAATTAGCTCACAATTGTGTCTATTGATTGTACCCAACCATTAACCCGTTAACCCTTATTAACTATCAATTACTTCCTTCCGTACCCGTCATAGAAACAATTGCTTCTAACCAAGCAATCAGAATAACTTCTACACAACCTAGTTACCACTGAAGTTATGCAAAAACTATCCGCAATTGAGAGTTAAATAACAAAGAATTAATAAGCTAAGATTACGACACAATGTTAAATCAAATCAACTTGAATTTCAAAAGATTTATGCAACCATTATTCAATATATCACTTCATTTCAGTGGATGACGAAATATTTAGCTACTCATAATCAAAAACAAAGCACAAAGAGTAAAAATATAGAAGAACATATTGTACCAATGTGTAGAAAACAAGTAAACGCTAAGAAAATCGACAACCGAAAGCCTTGGAGATCACGAACAACCCTTAGACCTTGATGGACGACAAAGCTGCTAAGAATACCCCCAAAGAACCCTAAAGTCGACTAGAAGTGATTGTGTGTCGAATGGGAGGGTTATGGCCTTGTATTTATACAGTTTGCAAGAGGTCTTCACAAACCGACCTAAAGGTGCGACGCACCAAGCTTCAGGTGCGGCGCACCTGACCTTGTTACCAAATTTGAAGCTGCCCGATATGCGACGCACCGTGCGTCGCACCTCCCTGCTTTCCACCTTCTTCCAAGTTTCTGAATAGAAAATGCTCCGCACCTCCTTACATGGTGCGACGCACCAACCTTGTTTTCAGCCAAAACTTGTAGTTTCCATTCCATCTTTACTCGTATGCGTCCACGAACCATCCCAATGCATCTTAAAGTCTTCCAACAGCTGTTTCTAACCATTTTACCTGTTCTAAGCCTGAAATCACTAGCAACACCATCAAAGCATTGAATATACATATAATTTACACATAATTAAGCTTAAAACGTCTTAAAAACGATATGGGAATATGCATATAAATGGACATATCAGCTTACTATTAAGGTCAGAAGATTCACTCAGAGAACTGGGAGACCTATAGGTAATGGCACTAAAGGCTTTGACAAATCCAAGGTGAAATGTTATAATTGCGATGGATTTGGTCATTTTGCGAGAGAGTGTCAAAATACCGTTGCTGGTCGTCAAAATTACAATCAAGGCGGTATTACTCTGAATAATCATAAGACGCAAGCAATGATTACATATCCTGCTACTCCACAGTAGCCAGTTTCGTCACCATTTTCGGATTCAAAGGTTGTTGTTTTTCAAAATCCAGATGGTACTTATCAATGGGATACACAATCCGATGATACCTCGAATCATGCCTACATGGTAGAATTATATGATGAGGTAGCTGCAACGGTTGATTATGCTGTGTACTCAAGTGAAGAAAGTGCATCTGAGATAGTACAGAAGAATATGTGTAATGTTGCTGAGACAGTAAGATCTGAGATTGAACAAATGACTGCAGTAAAAGCATCTGAAGAAAAGGAAGAGTCATCAAATCCTGTTGATGACATTTCCATGAAGAGCATTGAAGAGCAGATGAAGAACTTCGTGATACCTGTAGGTATGACAACTGAAGACTTTGTTGCATACATGGCAGATTGCAAGGCTGCAGATCAGAAGGTATCTTTTTCTTTATCTTCTATAATTGACGTGTGTAAAATGGTGTCGGATTTAAAACTTGACGTGTTTATTTTGAATAAGTCAGTTATTAACTTAACTAGTCAGAACAACATGTTTAAAAAGGAAAATGACTATTTGTTTGCCAAAAATTCCGGTTTGGTAAAACAAGAAAGTCTTTATCAAGATAAGATTCGTGCATCTGATAAGGATATTCTTGCATTAAAAGAAAAACTAAAGGAGTCAGTTCTGATGAAAAAGTGGGAAATGAACAATATGCTCAACTAACTGAAGACTTTTCTAAAAAGGAGTAAGAATTAGTTGACGCAAAGTTGGAGATAGTTAAGCTTAATACAAGACTAGGTCAAATTAGGGGATCTGATTTAATACGATCAATGCAGATGCAAAAACCTGTACCACGGGATTCAAAAGATAAAAGTGGTTTGGGTATGAGTTATAATGAAGTTAGAGGTCCGTTCAATGATAATTATACAGATTCTCTAACACAGCTTACTGAAAAGATTGACAGTGGTGAAATAAATTCAATAGTTTCAGAAAAGCAAAATGTTGATCCAAAGACCCCTAAAAGCTCTAAAAGCTCAATTGATAAAATTAAAGAGCTTAACAAGAAACATAAGCTTGAAAGTTCATTTGATAAACCAGTGGATCCTAAGAATGGAGTGTATGATGCTAGTACTTCTAAAGGATCTAGTCAAGTAAAGTCAACTTGTCCTGTTGATAAGAACATTAAATGTTTTACAATGAAAGGATGTGATACTGTTTTTACATCAAATGAAATTGATTTTGAAAAGATCGATCATGACAAGATTGATAAAGTATGGAATAAGGATGAATCTACGTCTAGTGAAGTCCCCTTAACTCCATACAAGACTCATAAAAATTCTCAAAAGAAGGTACATTTTTCGGGTAAAAATGAGTCAACTAGTTTATCAAAAGAGGAGTCAGCCGCAATTGAACTTAAGGAATGTTTAGGCATGACTTTAACTGAGTTTGAGGTTAAAGCTAAGAAAGCAAGATCTAAAAAATCGGAATGTTTTGGAGTCTTAGATCTACTGTTATGAAGTAGGACATGTTTATAGTTGCTGTCCAAATAGGAAACGGAGATGTCCTGAAAAGGGTATGTCTTCTGGAGGATCTAGTGACTCAGATATTTTTGCTCATAATAATAGATCTAAGACTCCAAAACAACAGGGACCTTCACAGAATACTACTTCTAGTAGTGTAAGTCCGAGTCGTTTTCGTACACCTCAAAGGAGTAATTCACCTAGGAAGATGGCTCAACAAAATCGATCTTCTCCTGTTACAATTAATAGTTCGTCTAAATTCTATGATCGATTAGGGAGTCAACCTAGATTTTGTACTCACTTACCAAGGAATTCATCTCCTAAGACTCGTTTCACTTCACCTAAGAAACAGTCTGTGTGAGTCCCTCGATAGCTATAGATCGCTCTCGAGATCGTCTATTATTATGTCGTGAGTGCGGAATCCTCACGAGATAACTGGTTTGATTAGTTAACGTGTATATCGCTAATTATCAAGTAAATAATCAGCCGTATGATGCTATATTTGTTTCTATAAGCTATAGAACGAACTTAGTGGTCTGGAGTACGTGTATGTCGAATGTGTTACCTCATTTTAGGGTATTCATTCGTATATATATGTTTCAGATTGAACTGGGCTTGCTGGGCTTTGTTCTTACGAACTTAGCTGCCCAGCCCATGTAACGAAGTTAATCTTCGTATGTACCAAACGAAGTTTATCTTCGTTTGCCTCTAACGAAGATATACCTTATCTTCGTTAGATGTAAGACTTAGTTATATTCCTTAGTGTTTCATCATTCAAGGAATCCTAACACATATTATGTTTGTACTTGTATAACACACAACAAACATCATACATAACACATATATATAACACCAAAACATGTAATCGATCATTACCAAAACATAAAGTCCATAATCTATCAATTACATATATAGATACGACATAAAATAACATAATGTCCTAATCTAAACGACATATCAAATCTAAGTTGCTGTTGTCACATCAACGTGCATCAACAAACTCCCCCTTGACAGTAGCACCTTTGATTTCTTTAGTCTTCAAAATCTGATCATGCATCAAACAACAATCTTTTGCTATTTGCATGAATATCTTCAGGTAAGCAGAGTTGAAGTATCTTATGATATCTACTTTCTTCATGCTTCCAAAATGGCAAGAACGAACACTCTGTATCGTATAACTTCCTCAGATCATTTCTTGAGAAGTTCACCAGCTACATCGGATCATATACTTTTCTCAACAAAATCTTCTTCTTTGAGTCTGCATACATCTTTGCTTCACCAGAATTTCGATCAATTTCCCAATTATCCATCTTGTCCAAGACATCTTGTGCCCATTTCTTGGCAGGGACTTTGATCATACACTTAATATCATGTTGAACATACTCAACTGTTTTATCTGGCTTGACCACTCTTTTCTTCGATCTTGGCTCAATCTTAAACTGTGGTTTATCTGAATCTTTCATGTTCTTACTCAACCAGAAATCATTTCGGAGATTATTACCAACAACATCAGCTAAGCCATCATCGCTTGGATTGATAATCCAGTTATTTCCAAGCTCATGTAAATCTTCTTCACACAAACTCCTGAAATGTCTCTCACACCACGCTAAATACTGACAACCTTCTGGTCTTTTAAGAACAAACAGCTTCAGTTCATCATCATAAAACCAACTCCAGATGATTGTCTTGTACTTTGCAGCATCTTTGTCTGAGATATGAGTCCAATACAGATTTGGTTTCCACGTTTCCATATGTACTATCCATTCATTAACTCTTTTCTCGGGAACATGTCGATCAACCATATGTAATGAATCATCATCTCTGAGAGGAACTGGAAGATCATTTGGATTGAATGATCTTGTCACATTAATCTCATAATCAGACGGAATCAATGCATCACCATTCTTAGCATACACAACAAAATGTAGAACTTGAGTTTGGCTACTGAATGGAACTTGAAGCATTCTTTCCCGAACATCTGATCTCTTCTGATCCAACACTCTAGTCTCTTCAATCGATGGATCTTCAGGAATTGAGTCCCATACTTCATCAAACCCATAAGGCTTCTTGAATATGTTTAAATTTGGTTCAGGAACAAATTCACCTTCCTCGAGCTCATCACCATCAAAGAATAAATCTGTATAATCTGGATCATCTATTTAACTTTACACAAAATGAACACCAGAATAGAAAGAATAATCATGATAATTATAATAAAGATGAAATGTACTTGTATTGAAATAAGATAGATTACATTTTCATTACACAAAATGTCATAACTTATTACACACAATCAAATATACATTCTATCTAAAAATCTTTATCATAATCAAAATTAGAAACCTGAATCACGAGGAGCACCAGAAGGACCAGCACCAGTACTAGAAGCACCAACAACAGAAGTATCACCTCCTGTCTCCCCCTCGATCTCTGCACCCTTTCCTTTATCTTCAACTGGGCGAGAAACATTCCTATCACCAGCATTATCAGCATCATCATCGTCATTCTGACGTCTTGGTTGAACCGCTGACAATCTGCAGACCTCTTCAGGAACTTCTCCCCCTTGATTCTTGACCCAGTTGATCAAAAAAGTTAAGGCGGCTCGAGTATCGGTGAGATCAGACTCCAAAGTGCGAACTCTAGTCTCCAGAAGATCAACACGACGACCAAGCGAAGAATCGGAAGGAAGTCGGTAAGATAAAGAAAGAGCCACCAGAGGACGATAGACTGGTGCTTGTGAAACAACAGGAACAACAGCAGCAGTTGGTCTTGGAGGATCAGGCATTTCTACAGAAGAAGCTTCAACAACACGTCGACGCTTAATTCTGGTATATTGAAGTTCAACACCCCCTTGCCGTTTCACCGGATCTTCCATATCTTCAAAAATCTCACGCAATTCAGAATCATGCTGAGCTGCAACATCAGGATCAATCTCAGCAGCATCAGGAATGGAGTTAGCTGAATCTGAAACAGCGAGAACAGCATGACAAGCCTTACTTCTACGCTCTCTATGGAACGCAACACCCTCTTGATCAAACGACTGATGCGAATGATCGCTTTCAGAAGCAGCCGAGATATCATGAATCATCTTAGTTCGACGTTCAGCAGCAGCAGAATCATCTGTGTCTGTCTCATTTGTAGCAGCAGAACCGTCGGAACTATCAACATCACCTCCATCATTTCCATCATCCGAACCATCAGACGCATCGCTTGAATCATCATCAGAACCATCAACTTCAGAATCGTCATCAATTTCAGAATTACCAGAATCAGAATCGTCATCAACTTCATCCACAAACATATCATTCTCAAAACGAGATCGATAGTTTGGATTAATCAGGTGACCAAAAAGTGGTGGATCATGAAGACCAGCCACATTACTTGTATTGGCTTCAAGATCAGCAAAAAGACGCGAAGGCCAAGCATGAAGAACGTAGCGAGGACCTTGGTCATACACTAAGTCAGGACAAAAGTGTCTAACGATAGCCATAACAAAGCGAGGATACAAAAGAAATCTCTTCCTCCCCCTAGCATTAAGCTGATCATTAAACTCTTGATAAAAGTATCGCGAGAAAGGATAAGGTCGATTATATACCAATGCAACCATCTGCGACGCAATCTGAGCAGACAGTTGATCAAAACCAGCCTTGCGATTGCTCAAACAAACGAGCAATGCATACGCCAGATATCTCCATCTTCCCTGAAAACCACTTTTGTCAAAAGGAAGTTTGACCTGGCCAACAAATCCCATTCTCTGAAAACAGCGAAGAAGAAGTTCAAACTCATAAGTCATCTCTACGTCTTCCTCTTCTTCTACTTCCGGTTCTGCTCCTAGATGCAAAATAGTACGAAACGATTCAGCATTGAAATCAAAGGTGATGCCTTCAACAGTAGCTCGTACAAAACTCTGTCCTTCAACCATGACTTCATGAGCAGTGGACCAAAAAGAATCGATATACTGCCTAACAAGTCTAGGCGAATCACAAAAAGCAAAAAATAATCGCGAGCGAGCAATGTAGTTAAACATTTCATGAAAATGTTCGCAATTATGCTGATCTGGATCAAGATTCAGTGCAAGATTATGTTTTCTTCACAAACTGACGAGGAGCATGAGCCATTTCTGCAAAACCAATCACAATATCGAAACAAGATAAATAATCACGATAAATGAATTGCAGAATTGAAAAACCTGATCAATAATTTCGCAAAGTAAAACTGCACAAAATAATTCAAACTGAACGAAAATAGGCACTAAATTCGTTAAGTATACAGAAACGAAGATAGAAGCTAAATTCGTAAGCAATAACGAAACGAAGATAAATCTTAAATTCGTAAGAACTAAACTTAAATTTTCACCTAACGAAGTTTAAATTCGTAAGGTCTAAACTGAACATACAAGTTCGTAAGTTATAACTTATCTTCTAAGTTCGTAACTTATAAACGAAGTCTAAGTTCGTTTGGACAGTGTTAAGCCTTGCTAAGTTCGTTCCTTATCAACTAAAGTCTAAGTTCGTAAGGCATAATCGAAAGTTAACTTCGTTTCTACCCAATTTAACTTCGTTTAATCCAAAATCTAAGTCCATGTTCACAAATCTAAATTCGTTTTGAAATAAAGTCTAAGTTCGTTTGCACAAGTCTAACTTCGTTTGGATAAACCAGTTAATGATTTCAAGAATATATATATATAGAATCAAAATGAATCAAATCGAAGACACATAGAAAACCTAGATCATTTTCGTGAATGAAAATAACATCAAACACTTACTTAGATCACAGTTTGCAAAATGAAGCAAGAAAACGAATTAGATAGAGAGAAAAGAAAAGAGTTTGGGTTTTAGGGTTTTGCTTGAAAATAAAAGTAATTTTCGTTTTATGAAAAAGAAACGAAGAAAAACCCCTTTATATAGTGAAATAACAATGGGCCAACTATGGGTCGGACTAAACTCCATGAACGAAGTTATCCAAACGAAGATAACCTTCGTTTGAACAAAATAGTTTCGAACGAAGATAACAGTTATCTTCGTAAGAACAAATCAAAATCAGAAAATATTCCAAATTTCAGCAAGTTTCTGAAAAATTTTCAGATTTTCATCCAAGCAATCTTCCAAAACACGACTCTTCATCACAATCTGTACATAGCAAAAACTCGTTAGAAAGCAACCTGTTCATGCCTTGTACTAAAAACGTGCTTATCACCCAAATTCATAATCATAATGTAAGTATATAACCGAACATTATAATCTTCAATGAAAACCCATGGTTTAAACACTAACCATAAACAACCCTAAAAATAATCAATTTATATATGAACCTCATTACCAATGACGATTATGACACCAAGAACTTCCTTTGATCATAGATATGCGTGACGGCAAACCATCTTGAAACACTTAAGTCCCATACTAGATGCCGTCTACAAAACTTAACAAACAATGAACTATCCAACAAAAATTCACTGAAGAACTTAGTAAAGTTTCCAAAAGTATGTCATAAATCACAGCATGAAATTCAAAAGAAACTAATATCAAATTTGATTATTTTCATTAAATACATGAATCATAAATAAATAACTATTCCAAAAACAAGTTCATGTACTCATCTTTCACATGCTCAAATCTGCATCACAAATATTATCACTACACACCAAGGATCTTATCGTCATGATATCATCCGTGTAAATAACAATGTAGTAACAGAAATCAGCACTCCAACTTTATCTTCTTAACCTGAACATTGCACACTTACCACAGAACTCATCAACGCATTGAGAACAAAACAGTATAATGCAGAAAATTCAAGCTACAAATACACTCAATCAGGGTTAACAAATATGAAATAACTAAAAATCTAACAAAAGATCAAGGGAGGTCATTTCTTGTCAAACCCTAAAATGTCACAAAGTTATTAATCAAATACTTAACTTTTTACAAAATAACTTTGACATTTCACATAACACTGGAAAGATCGTTTTCTAAACTTAAACAAATTAATGTCCATATTAGAAAATCTTCTTTGTAAACAAACCACACAACCTCATTAAAAATTCACATGAAGGAATTTAGCAAAACATATACTCAGAATTTGAATAGGGTCTCTCGTGCAATAAGAACTTATAAAAATACTATTTTGACTCAATAAAAAGAAAAATAACACAAAATAAAAATTGCAGAATAATAAACTAATCTAAATTCTAATTAACTTGACTTTATACATTATTCACATTATGCATGATTACTGCTGATTAGATCAGGTTAGCATGTTACATAAGCCTGCGGGTGAGAAATAATTCTCTTATTATAAGTTCTGAACCGTGACCCAACAGCGATTACCGGTATGTTTGTCCTCTTAAACACTCGGTACGTCCAGTTTCCTTTGAGTTATGACACTTTCAACATACCCTGGCCAAGGACAGTCACCATGTAACCCGAGTAGCCTAATATGCCATTTGAATAGTTTGCAAACTTATGTAACCCACATTCAGATATACTTCCGTAATCGACACAAGCACTAAAATAACAAATATTCAATATATTCAAAAACATCCTAAACCAATCATGAGACACTTTGTGGATAACTGAATTGAATTACTTTGTGATTTCACATATTTGCTTCTGCATTTCATGATTTATAAGGAACCCGTGATTTTCTATGAGATCCATGTAGCGAACTTTCTGACAACCTATCCCAAGGTGGAAGCTTTAGGTAGGCTAGGTATACAAAGACACCCCGAGGACATACTTGTCCGAATCTCAAAGACCACATTAGCCCCTTAATTTGCATTCATTTGATTTGCATAACAATATCACATTTACTTTTATGCTCATGATTGGTAGAGGTTCTTGCCTATTCATTGAACAAATCTTATAGTAATGCTAGATCTTTCACAAAATTTAAGGACTAGATCAATTCATTACTGAAAAGCAAGCAATCTCAGCCATATATCTGAATATGTTTCCCACAAGAACATTGTATAATTTAAGTTCAGATTGAAGGAAACCTTGGTACTTTGTGTCTACCGATATATCCCAAATTGTAATCACTGAACTAATCAGTTATATTACGATTGAGTAGGCTTAAAAGCTAATGTATCGTCACTTCTCGTCATTTAGCGCAATAACCTTACTTTATTCATATTTATTTTTTTAGATTTTCGATTTTTCAATGTTTTTGTATTTTTCTGACACTAGATATATACAGACATATACTAAGACAACTCTTTTTGTATTTTTTATGACTCTATCTATGTACGACTTACACTACAAAGACACGAAAAATAAATTTAAGTTCTTTGAGAGAAACTACTCGGACGAGGTCCATCAAAAGCTTTAGTGTATAGATCAGCAAGATTATCATCAGTAATAACCTTTTCTAAATGAATAAGCTTTTTCTCAAAACAGTCACGTATGAAATGATACTTTATATCTATGTGCTTGGTGACTTTAAAGTTTTTCGGATTCTTGGTAATATCTATGGCAGACTTATTATCAATACAAATAGGAGTATTGGAGATATTCATACCATAATCGCGCAATTGTTGTTGTATCCAAAGCACCTGAGAACAGCAATATCCAGCAGCAATGTACTCTGCTTCACAGGAAGACTGTACAACAGATGTCTGCTTTTTGCACTGCCATGATATAATTCTCCCCCCTAAAAGCTGACATCCACCTGACGTTGATTTCCTATCCGAGTTGTCACCACCATAATCCGAATCAGTATAAGCTATGATGTCAAAAGAACCATACATGGGATACCAAAGACCTAGACGAGGCTTGGCTTTCACATAACGAAGAATCCTTTTCGCAGCTTTCAAGTGAGACTCTTTCGAATTAGCCTGATATCTAGCACACATAGAAACAGCCAAGGTAATATCTGGACATGAGGCTGTCAGATACATCAAGGATCCAATGATAGCTCGATATTGAGTGGCATTGACGTATGGATCATTAGGCTTATCAGGACACAACCCATGATTAGTCTTAATGGGAGTAACAACATCCTTAGCATCAGACATTCGAAACCTAGTAAGAGGATCTTTGACATACTTGGTCTGATGTATAAAGAAGCCATCCTTCAGCTGATCCACCTGTAGTCCAAGGAAGAAGGTTAATTCCCCCATAGCACTCATCTCAAACTTAGCCTTCATGCTCTGTTCAAATTCCTTGCACATTTTATCATCAGATGAACCAAAAATGATGTCATCGACGTAAACCTGTATAAGCAAGTAGTCCTTCCCTTTCCATTTAATAAACAACGTGCTGTCTATAGAACCTCTGGTAAAACCACTTTCCTTCAAATGTGTTGACAATTTTTCATACCACGATCGAGGAGCCTGATGTAAACCATATAAAGCCTTATCGAGACGATATACTCTATTAGGAAAGTCTGGATCCTCAAACCCGGCAGGTTGTTCTACATACACTTCTTCTTTAATGTCTCCATACAAGAAGGCACTCTTTACATCAAGCTGATACACCTTAATACCTTTATAACTAGCATATGCCAGAAATAATCGAATAGCTTCAAGTCTAGCTACAGGTGCAAATGTCTCATCATAATCAAAGCCTTCTTGTTGCTCAAATCCTCTAACCACCAATCGGGCCTTATTTCGAGTGACTACACCTCTGTCATCTCGTTTACAATGAAAACCCAACGCGTTGTTAAAGGAGATTCACCCAGAGGTAAGTCAACTAACTTCCATACCTCAAGCTTTCGAAACTGAGCCAATTCTTCTTACATCGCCTCAACCCATGACGGTTCCTTAAGAGCCATACCAACATTTTTAGGCTCAACCTTAGAGATAAAGCAATAATACAAGTACCAAGTAATGGTCCCAGTATCCTTAACTTCAGCAAACATACACGACGGTTTCTTAGATTGATTCCTCGTGCGAACTGAGGCAGAAGTATCACCAATGATTTGCTCGAATGGATGATCCTTGTTGACCCTAGTTTGAGGAACCTTATCGACTGAAAGATCATCTCCCAAATTCGTCTGCACATGTTGCTCTGGAGTCTTATAATCTGGAGTGTTAGGCTCCTCCTGATTTTCACCTTCCGTGTCATCAGTATCATAGAAAGGAGAATCAGGTAGAGGTACATGCAAAGGATCAGTAGGAACTATAGGAGCAGGCTCTACGGTAGAATCTGCTACTTTTGTCCCACTAGATTCTCCAGATTCAGAAGTAGGCTCAACTATTGGTGAGGAATCAGAAGAAGAACCAGAAACCGGTCCACCATCTAGAGGATCATGGAGAGTAACGACATCCTCCACAGTTGGAACACCTACAAAAGAAACAGGACCACGAAAAGAAGTGAAGACACCATCATAATCAAAATTATTAGCAGGACCAATGTGTACAGCAGGTTTATGACTGACAATTACGACATTTGTACCAAGATCTACTTTGCCAGTCTTCTGATTGTACACACGCCTAATCGGTGTACTTGGGACATAACCCAGAAAGAAACCCTCCTCAGATTTAGGTTCAAATTTCCCTTGAGGAAGAGTTTTAAGAAAAGTGCAAGGAACACCGAAAGGCTCAACATTCTATAAATTGGGCTTTTTGTTGTGCAACAGTTCATAACTAGTTTTCTTAATCCGTTTAACTGTCAAAACCTGATTCAGAATGTGACAAGCTGTATTCACTTCCTCTCCCCAGAAAGTAATAGGAAGCCCTAAATCAGCAAGCATCGTCCTGGCTGTCTCAATCAATGTCCTGTTCTTCCGTTCAGCCACGCCATTCTGTTGTGGCTCATATGGTGCACTGTACTGATGTTGAATTCCTTTGGTCAAGCAAAATACAGTAATAGTATTATTCTTGAACTCAGTACCATTGTCACTCCTGATTCTCTTAACTTTGACTCCATAGACATTTTCAACTTGCTTGATAAAATCCATAAATCGTTCTGCGGTCTCATCCTTGGTCTTCAGAAAGAATACCCATGAGTACCTCGAGTAATCATCAGTGATCACCAAACAGTAAGACATCCCTCCAATGCTTCTTTTGTTCACAGGACCAAAGAGATCCATATGAAGTAATTCGAATGGTTTGGAAATAGAGTTGAGTACTTTGGATTTATGCGGATTCTTATGTTGCTTTTCTTTCAAACACGGTACACACTTATCTTCCATCCCAAACTTCTTAACTGGCACACCGTCAACTAACCCAAGACTGATAAGTTAATTCATCTTCCGAAAGTTGATATGTCCCATTCTACGATGCCATAGGAGAGATTCAAACTCATTTGCCTTGCTCAACAAACAAAGGGGCTCCTTTGGATTATCAACACCTAAAAGTAAGCCATAGATGTCTCTCTTCCTAGGAGCTTTGAGCATAATCCATTCTTCTGGAATAACAAACCCCGACTTCAAGATGTATGCCTCCTTTTCTGTGAAATGAACATTGTTGCCCTTATCATAGATCTGTGAGACACTCATTAGATATTGAATAAGTTGTTCCACATAGTTAACTCTTTCTAAAGTTAGTTGTCCATTGACGACATCTCCTTGACCGGTGATGTTGCCGCCCTTGGATCCAGCAAAACTAACATACGACCCATTTATACCAGTATAATTGGACAAGAGTTTCTAGTCCCCTGTCATGTGCCTGGAGCATCCACTGTCAAGGTACCACAAATGAATTGGTTTCCTAGGAACTCCTTGCACATAATATGAGAAAAATTAGTTTTCATTGGGGACCCAAACCTTCATAGGTTTGGGTCGTCCCTTCTCATCCTTGAGAATCAGTTCAGTCCAATGTCCATTGCTAGAAGCCGTGGGTGTGACTTGACTCTCAACTTGTCTTCTCACTGGAGAAGACTTTTGACCTCTCGTCGGAGAAGGTCTTAGGGAATGAGGGCCAAAAGAAGGTATAACACTTGAGTGAATTCGGTCATAAAATAAATTACGACTTGGAGGTGTTTGTGACCGACTCGAACTCCCACTGGGTGTAGTGAATCTTTGTTCCTTAGGGGATGAACCTTTTAGTGGAGATTCACGTCGATGAGGTATAGTAAACGGTTTTGTAGAAGATTGAACTTTAGTCTCATGAACCTGTTTATCATTACCCAACCCCCTTTTTCCTTCCGACGTGGAAACCTTTGAAGGAGAACCCGATCTCCGAGGTCGATTAGGACATACACTGTAACATGACCTTTTTCATGACAAGCAAAGCAAGAGAGGACCTTACTCTTTTTCTTTGTATCTACCTTATTATTCGTACTTACAGATTCACTAGTGTCCACTGACTTACATGTTTTTCTAGAATCCTCATGGTCTCGTTTGGTCGGTGATATCCTAGACTTACTTGGGGACTTCTTTCGTGCAGGCATTAAAATATGCTTCAAAACCTTAGTTGCTTCGACATTAATAACTAATTCATCTTCAGATTGGCTATCCCTAGACTGCTTAGGTAAAGGAGTTTGACGCAACTGACTTAATCGCTTCATATCCTTAATATCAACATCCCAGACTTTATCAATCCTCTTAGGGTCAATTGATGCTAATGGAAATTCTAACTCAGTGTAGACCCTACTACTCTTTCGAAGTGTGAAGTGAGTAATACTGTCTTTTTGACCATAAGAAGTGGACGTATCTAGGACGACACTTTTTAATTTCTCTTCCTTGGTAGGTTGAGAAGAAACTCCTTTAGACTCTGCTGTCTTCTTAGTCAAATTTGGCTTAGGAGTTGAGTCTTTTGATTTACCATCATCAACACTAGGTTGAAGTAGGACTTCAGGAATATTGGGTTCTACAGGAGTATAGTTATTGTTGAAAGGAGGAGGCATGCTATTGTAAGAAACCTTAGCAATGTCAGAACTCTTAGATGGAGAATCCTCAAACTTTCTCATATGCATTAAAAGCTCATCATGTCTAGCAGAATCAACCTTAGCTTGTAATTCCACTATTTCTATTCTAGCATCAGCAAGTTCTTTCTCAATTGTAGCACACTTTTTAGCTAACAATGCATAAGCTTCACCACCTACTCTTTCTACAGCCACAGCATGTTTAACTTTGTCTTTCATAGCACTAATGTCAGACTCTAAAGATTTAATCCTATCCTTTAAAATTTTTTCTCTATCAGTGACAGTTAAATCCTTTTTAATCAGCTTATCTATTTTTTCATGAGCAGCATTAACAATAGATTCTAAATGCTTAATTTGTTCATTCTTTTGTTCAATTTCATCAAACATTCGATTAACAATTTTGCAAACATGAACAATAGTATGTAGAGAGTAAGATACCTGTTGATCTGCTTCTTTGCAGTCCGCCATGTAAGCAACAAAGTCATCCACACTCATGCCTGCTGGAATTCCATACTCCTTCATCTGCTCTTCAATTGTCTTTTCAACCGTTTCAGTAGCAGAATCGTCTCTGTTCTCAGCAGCGTTCACCTCTCCAGAATCGTTCATAGCATCAACCTCAACCTCTTCATCAGACTCAGAATCAGTGTCATATACCTGAGCAGAAGATTCCATGTTCGAGCTTTGAACATTTTCATACAAATGCTCATCATTGTGGTAAACTGTGGTGTCCAAGAAATCCTCAACAGAATCTACTATCTGAGCCATATCATCAACAATTTCGGCCAAATAAGTATTATTGGTCTCATCCTGTGGAAGATTCCAAACATAAGAACCATCAAGTTGAGTAGCTACGATAGCCTTGTCATTGCCATTTCCAGTAGTATCACCAGTCAACAAGAGAGCTTTACTTGCATTCGGATTAAAAGGACGATTACCACCTCTATCTGGACGTGTAGGGATAATATTGACATCTCTCTTTGGTCGTTGACATTCTTTGGCAAAATGTCCAAAGCCATCGCAGTTGTAACACTTAACCTTTGACTTGTCGAAGCCCTGAGTACCCCCAATAAGCTGTCTACCTGTTCGTTGCATAAACCGTTGCACTCTTCTGGTGATCATCGCCAAATTCCATTTCAGATCCATTACTTCAACATCATCTGGATCTATTTGGTCATAATCTTCATCAATGAGTGTTGGATCTGTGATCCTTCCTGCAACAAAAGCTTCATGTGCAGCACACATTGCGGCAAAGACATTCATCCTTCCCTCAGCAGATTTCATATCCATGGGCATAGACTTGTAACCAGCATAAGTAGATGAAATGTTACCAAATGTCATATTTCCTGGCTTTGCACTCTCATTAGTCTTTCTAGCCTTGTAACCAGCATCAGAAGCCATGAAACCAGCAGAATCATCTCCATCCATAACACAATTAGAACTCTCTTTCGTGCCAGAAGTACCAACCCCAGAAAAGAATGCATTAACATCAGCTGTTGGATTTTTCATAGTGGCATGATAAAGAGATAGATCTTGTGTAAAGTTGTCTTGGAGATCCTTTGCCTTATCCTTCATTTCTCTGTTTCTTAATTTGGATATAACACCATCTATACGAAGAGATGCATAATCCGCTCTTTCTTGCAATCCATGACGAAACTCTTTATAAGCTTTCGGCAAACCATCCAAGAATTTATCCACTATCTCAGTAGGAGTATACTTAAGATCAAAATAGGCTAACTCAGCAAGAAGATGTTGAAATCTCAAGATAAGATCCTCAACTAGTTCGTTCTTGGTAGCATTAAAGCAATCAAATTGTTTCTTAAGCATCTTAATTCTATTTTGCTTCAATAAAGGATCACCTTCACAGTGAGCTTCAATAGCATCAAACAATTGCTTTGAAGTCTTGTACTCCTGTTTTGGAAACAGGTGCACTAATTCTTGAGGAATGCACATCCGAAGAGTAGAAAGAGCCTTAACTTCAATAGCATACAAAGATTTTTCTTCTCCTTTCAACTCTCCTACCTTGTAATTAGTTGTAACACCGTTAACAGTGAGAGTTGGCCACTCATATCCTTCGGTGATCATTATCCACATGTTCAAATCTTCTCGTTGAATATAATATTCAAATCGGCCTCTCAACGCCCAGAAGTCAGCCAATGAAACTAACTTCGGTGGAAAATTAGTACGTCCAACGAGATGATCATGATAGACAAGAGAATTTAGGTATTGTGCAACAGCAGTGTTGGTTGACGAGGAAGCCATTGTTTAAATTCGTTTTCTGCAACTTAACGAAAATAGGATTAAGTTCGTTTGAAAGAAAGAAACGAAGATAGGTCTAACTTCATTTGAAGGAATTGAACGAAGATAAGGCTAAATTCGTAAGGTGAGAATAAACGAAGATAACTTTAAATTCGTTTGAAGGAACTTAACGAAAATAAAGCTAAATACGTTTAAAGAGATGGAAACGAAGATGAGATTAAGTTCGTTTGCTAAATTCGTTTGAGAAAATGAACTTAGCGACAGTTAGGGTATCGGGAGGTTGTTTTGAGAGAAAATAATCAAACAAACGATCTCGAACCTTCGATAAGATATCGATTGGCTCTGATACCACTTATGAGTCCCTCGATAGCTACAGATCGCTCTCGAGATCGTCTATTATTATGTCATGAGTGCGGAATCCTCACGAGATAACTGGTTTGATTAGTTAACGTGTATATCGCTAATTATCAAGTAAATAATCAGCCGTATGATGCTATATTCGTTTCTATAAGCTATAGAACGAACTTAGTGGTCTGGAGTACGTGTATGTCGAATGTGTTACCTCATTTTAGGGTATTCATTCGTATATATGTGTTTCAGATTGAACTGGGCTTGCTGGGCCTTGTTCTTACGAACTTAGCTGCCCAACCCATGTAACGAAGTTAATCTTCGTTTGTACCAAACGAAGTTTATCTTCGTTTGCCTCTAACGAAGATATACCTTATCTTCGTTAGATGTAAGACTTAGTTATATTCCTTAGTGTTTCATCATTCAAGGAATCCTAACACATATTATGTTTGTACTTGTATAACACACAACAAACATCATACATAACACATATATATAACACCAAAACATGTAATCGATCATTACCAAAACATAAAGTCTATAATCTATCAATTACATATATAGATACGACATAAAATAACATAATGTCTTAATCTAAACGACATATCAAATCTAAGTTGCTGTTGTCACATCAACGTGCATCAACAGTCTGTGACACCATCTTCATCCAAGGCTCCATCTGTGATCATTAGAGATGAATTCGGCAAACCTAAACCTCAAAAGGTTTGGGTTACCTTCAGAAACTAACCATCTTATCGTCTAATGTGCAGGGAGAACCGAGAAAGCCTATCAGTCTTTGGTATGTTGACAGTGGATGCTCTCGGCACATGACAGGGGACAAGAACATTTTGTCCAATTATGAAGATGTAAATGGTTCGTATGTTAGTTTCGCAGGTCCCAAGGGCGGCAACATCTCGAGCCAAGGTGATGTTGTCAATCGGAAGATCACACTAGAGAAAGTCAATTATGTGGAACAACTATCACGTAATTTATTAAGTGTTTCTCAGATTTGTGACAAGGGTAACACTGTCCATTTTAATGAGAAAGAAGCACTTATATTGAAACCAGGATATGTTATTCCTGAAGACTGGTTCCTGTTGAAAGCCCCTAGGAAGAGAGACATCTATGGCCTTGTGTTAGCTGTTGATAATCCAGAGGAGTCTGTTTACTTGTTATCAAAAGCAAACGAATTTGAATCGTTACTATCGCATAGAAGAATGGGACATATCAATTTCCGAAAGATGAATGACATTGTCAAACATGGTTTGGTTGACGGCGTTCCCATAAAACGGTTTGGAATGGAAGACAAATGTGTACCTTGTCTGAAAGGTAAACAGCAAAAGTCTGCTCATAAACCGAAACAAGAAAATTCTATTGCCATTCCTTTTGAATTACTTCACATGGATTTATTTGGTCCCGTAAATGTAGAAGTATTGGTGGAATGTATTACTGTTTGGTGGTTACTGATGATTACTCGAGATTCTCATGGGTATTCTTTCTTAAGTCGAAAGACGAAACTCCGCAGATTTTGATAAATTTCTTTGTCGAAACTGAAAACATTTATGGAGTTCGTGTTAAGAGAATCAGGAGTGACAACGGAACTGAATTCAAGAATAATGTGATGGATGTCTTTTGTTTGTCAAAGGGAATCCAACGTCAATACAGTTTTCCGTATGAACCACAACAGAATTGAGTTGCTGAAAGGAAGAATAGGACTCTAATCGAGACAATCAAAACTATGCTTGCAGATTCAGGGCTTCCTACTATGTTTTGGGTGGAGGCGGTGAATACAGCTTGTCATATTTTAAATAGGGTTACTGTAGTTAAGCGTCATAATAAGACATGTTATAAGCTTCTACATAAGAAGAAACCGAATTTACAAAATGTTGAACCATTTGGTGTACCGTGTACTTTGTTGAAGTATCTACCTCAGTCAAAGTTTGATTCAAAGGTTGAAGAGGGATTTCTCATGGGTTATAAACTGGGAACATCAATTCGACGACAAAGTTGATTTGGGAACAAATGTCAAGATTGTCAGTCATAAGCCCGCTATTCATTCTGGAAGTGGCAAAAACTTCGATTACGATAGTGTGTTTAGGTCACTACATGGTCCTGATTCTTATTCAGATCCTGAGATAGTTGACGATGTGATTATTTTAAGAGATCACATGGATAATACTCCTATATCTCTGCCTACTCTGAATGTCGATCCTACTCCAACCAACGTTCAGTCTACTACTGATGTTGATGAAAGTGGTAAGGACAAGGATAAGACACCAGATTCCGACAATAATGAACCCACAAACACTACACCACTTACTCCATCGAAGGTTACACTGCCTGATGATGATCCTATTTCTGAACAATCGGAAGATGATTTCAGCTCACCTGAGTTTCAGATTAGAACAAATTTAGGAGAAAGTTTGAATGTTGATTCGGTTCCTCAATATCGAATTAATAAGGATCACCCAGTTGAAAATATTCTTGGAAATGCTACAGAACCTGTTCGAACTAGAAATCAGTTGAATAAGGATCTAACTAGTTTGTTCTGTGAAGTGAAAGACACTGTTTTGATAACTGAGTGTTTGTATTCTGGTTTCATTTCACAAGTAGAACCTAAGAATGTTAAGGCAGCACTTCAAGATCCATGTTGGGTTGAAGCTATGCAAGAAGAATTAGCTCAATTTGAAAAACTTGGAGTTTGGGAGTTAGTAGATGTGCCTAGAGGTAAAGAACCGATTGGAACTCATTGGGTATATAAATGCAAACGAGATGACAAAGGGATCGTTACTAGAAATAAAGCACGTTTGGTTGTTCAGGGGTTTGCACAACGAGAAGGATATGACTATAACGAAACTTTTGCACCAGTTGCTAGCATTGAAGCTATTAGGTTATTTTTAGCCTATGCAAGTTTCAAAGGTATAAAGGTGTATCAGTTAGACGTTAAGAGTGCCTTCTTATACGGTGAAGTTAAAGAAGAAGTGTATGTTTACAAACCACCGGGGTTTGAAGATCCGATTTATCCAAGAATAGCATATCGTTTGGATAAGGCTCTTTATGGATTGCATCAAGCACCCAGAGTGTGGTATGAAAAGTTGTCGACACATTTGTTGACAAATGGTTTTACAAGAGGATCGATAGACAGCACATTGTTTATCAAGTGGAAGAAGCGAGATTATCTAATTGTACAAGTTTACGTGGATGATATCATTTTTGGTTCATCTAATATAAAGATGTGCAAAGAGTTTGAAATGAGCATGAAAAATGTATTTGAAAGGAGTGCTATGGGGGAATTACAATTTTTCCTCGGACTACAAGTAGATCAACGGAAAGATGGATTCTTTATTCACCAGTCTAAGTATGTCGATGACATCTTGGAAAGGTTTCAAATGCTAGAGTCCAAGACATATGGTACTCCTATTCAACAAAATCATGGTTTAGGAGTTCTTGATCCGAAAGATGAACTTGTGGATGCAACTTATTATCGTGCTATTATTGGCTCATTGATGTATCTGACTGCTTCGCGTCCAGATATTATGCTCGTTGTTTGTCTTTGCGCTAGATTTCAAGCTAGTCCAAAAGAGTCACATTTGACTGCAGCAAAACGTATTCTACGTTATCTTAAGGGAAACCAAGGGCTTGGTCTATGGTATCCAATGGGAGGAACGTTTGATTTTGTTGCATATACTGATTCGGACTTTGGGGGTTGTAACAATGACAGAAAGTCTACGAATGGAGGTTGTCAGGAGGAAGATTAGTATCGTGGTAATGCAAGAAGCAGACATGTGTTGCTCAGTCTTCATGTGAGGCAGAGTATATGGCTGCTGGTAGCTGTTGTTCCCAGGTATTGTGGATTCAGCAACAACTTCGTGACGACGGTATGGATTTTCTTGATACTCCTATTCGAATAGACAATAAGTCATGCATAAGGTCACCAAGCATATTGATATTAGACATCATTTCTTGCGTGATTGTTCCCAAAAGAAGTTAATTCATTTGGAAAAGGTTATAACCGATGATAATTTAGCTGATTTGTATACCAAAGCTTTTGATAAGACTCGATTTGAGAAGTTAATTCTTCTCAATCGGATGAAGAATGCTGATTCATATTAAATCTCTCAAAGAACTAATTTTGTAAGTTTGTGTCTGTAAATAGCTAGAGTCATAAAAATACAAAAAGAGTTCTTAGTGTCATAAAAACCATAAAAATGTGAAAAATGAGAAAATGACAAAAATATGGGGAGATTTGAGTTAATGTTGTCAGATGATTAGAAGTGAGGATACTTTGCTTTTAAGTCTGCTTAATCGTAATATAACTGCTTAGTTCAGTGATTACAATTTGGGATATATTGGTAGACACAAAGTAGCAAGGTTTCCGTAATCTGAACTTAATTTATACAATGTTCTTATGGGAAACATATTCAGATATATGGCTAAGAATGCTTGCTTTTCAGTAATGAATTGATCTAGTCCTTAAATTTTGTGAAAGATCTAGCATTACTATAAGATTTGTTCAATGTATAGGCAAAAACCTCTACTAATCATGAGCATGAAAGTTAAATGTGATATTGTTTATGCAAATGAAATGAATGAAAATTAAGGGGCTAATGTGGTCTTTGAGTTTCGGACAAGTATGTCCTCGGGGTGTCTTTGTATACCTAGCCTACCTAAAGCTTCCAACTTGGGATAGGTTGTCAGAAAGTTCGTTACATGGGTCTCATAGAATATCACGGGTTCCTTATAAACAATGAAATGCAAAAGCAAATACGTTAAATCACAAAGTAATTAAATTCTGTTATCTAAAAAGTGTCTCATGATTTGTTTAAGGATGTTTTTGAATATATATTGAATATTTGATATCTTAGTGCTTGTATCGATTACGGAAGTATATCTGAATGTGGGTCACATAAGTTCGCAAACTATTCAATGGCATATTAGGCTACTCGGGTTACATGGTGACTGTCCTTGGCCAGGGTATGTCGAAAGTGTCATAACTCAAAGGAAACTGGAAGTACCGAGTGTTTAAGAGGACAAATATATAGGTAATCGTAGTTGAATCACTATTCATAATTAATAATAAGAGAATTATTTCTCACTTGCAGACTTATGTAAATGCTAATCTGATCTAATCTGCAGAGACTTATAATTTCTTGTAAATGAATAAAGTAGCTTAGTTTTTTTATTTTTATTTTAATTTTTTTTTCGTTTTTATTTTTATTCCTGTAATAAGTGTCAGTTTGTGTGTCAAACTAGTTCTTATTGCACAAGAGATTTGATAAGCATTAAAAGTTATAATTCTTAGTGAATTATATAAGTGTTGTTGCTTACGGTATAAATATGGATTTTCTAATTAATACATAAGTTGTTTAATTTAGAAAATGAAATGTTTTGAAAATTGAAAAGTCAAAATATTTTTGAATATGTTTCATGTAAATTTTTTTGAAATTTCAATTGTTTTTGGTTGATAAATATGCTTGACAAAGATTGGACTTGCCTTAGATCTTGTAATGATTGCTAGGTTAAGATTTTGGTTGTTTTGCATATTTATGATATTTTTATTGTTTTTGATGCATTGATGAAGTTTGTTAAGTGTGCAGATTACAGATATCAAATTTCATTTGAATACCATGTTGAAACAACTCGGATCGAATATATCACGATTAATCTACATGCGGAATGCATCATTGCTTTTTTTTTGAAAAGCCTAAGACTTAGTGTGATAGGTTATTTCTGTTTTATCAAGATCACAACCTAAGATGTAATGTGATAAGTTGCTGATGTGATATTTTGATATATTGTAATGCAAACTTACATTAAAATGATTTGCATTGTTGAGTTAAACATCAATGAAGAAATGATCGATTTTGTGTCAAGATGATAATGTAAGATTTATTTGATACATTATTGTGATGACAAGTTAGTACGGATGATTTTTGATTGCATATTCGAGTAGATACAGGTTTTTAGTAACGAGTATCTACAGGTTTATGTTTCTAGAATTTCTGGAATTTTTCCTTGTGTAAATTTCTGGAAAATTCGCGAAATTTGGCCAAGGAATGAAGCTTATGTAGTTTAAAAATCTGAATATTCGAAATCACCTCGTGCTGATGTCAGCATGCCTCACGCTGACATCATCACGAAGCCCACGAACTACGTGTTCGGGCCGGCCCATGTGGATTCGAATATATATATGGGTTATTACTATTCATTAATTACCATTAATCGAAAATTAACCCTAAATAACCACACGAACTTCGTCTACCTCGTGCCACTATTTTTTCGTCTCCTTTTCGATCGATTTCACCCTCTTTTCGTCTTTATCATCCAAGATTGTTGGTAAATTCATGATCTAGGATAGATTATTGATGTTTTGACTATGAAATTTGACGATTATAAGTCGTTATAATGCCCAATGATTGACTTGTTCTTCGCGTGAACAGTACCACGAACGAACTAAGGATTGAATCTTTAATTTTTGATGATTTGGACTGAAATTGGACATAAAATTAGATTAACTAATGTTTATACACTTTAAATCTATTAAAAGTTCATCTTAACACGTTTAAAATCACGATTAATTGAAGAATCTATGGCTCGTTTACTATTCACACGAAGCAGATGACGAACACGAAGAACATCCACTTCGTGTTCATCTAAATTGAATTCGTTTCGATTTTTTAGTTTTTCTGGGCATACGTGAACCATAAACAAGTCCACGATGATGTTTTAGATTAATTTTAACATCATATGGAGATGTTTTTGTGCTACGTGTTCTGGGTTCATGCTTGGTTCGTGCTGACGTCAGGACGAAGGAGATTCTCCTCGTGATGACGTCATCACGAAGCAGAAAGCCAAAACCCTAATTTTGTTTATTCTAACTTGTTGTTTTTCTTGTCGTTTTTGTTTGATTTTATGCAGGTATGGCTGGACAAGGTGCTCACGTGTTCGTCAAGGAACATAATGCTGCAATTGACCTCAACATTACATAGTCAGGATGCACACTAGAGTTTCATGGTGTCCTCCAGTATCTAGCACGCTTTTGTATTCGTTTTGCTTTGACCGAGAATCCCCCGCTGGTCATAAGTCTTATTACTGAATTCTGGAACTCAGCCAGATTGGTGCAAGTTGGTGATCACACTATGATTCGTAGGACTGTTGCTGGACGTAACATTCAGTTTACTGTTGGAGACTTACGGACTATTTTGGACTTAGGAACTGATGATATGGAGCAAGGTCCTGTTGAGTTTGAAGAAAGCTTTTGCGACGGTGCTCTCAGGCGTATGGGATATGTTGGTGATATTACTCATCCTTATCGCAAGAATCGTCTTCTAGGCAAATGGAGATTGCTTGCCTACTACTTATTGAGGTCTCTTAGTCATCGGATTAGTTAAGAGCATTTTCACTTCTTCTCAAGTGGTTGCTCCTGTGCTGAACAAGCCCTACAGCTTTTCTCAGTACATATATGACAATTTTGTAAAGTAGTTAAGAGCATTTGGGAACGATAAGAAATTTTTCTTCTTTCCAAGATTTGTAATGATAATCATTCGGCGCAGAATAGCAGATTTACCGTTTGATGGTCCTACTTTCAATTTGGGTCGTCTGACTCATAAGTTGTTTGTTGAGAGTATGAAGCGCTTTGCAGGTCATGGTGTTCCGGATAATGTTGCCAATCCACCATTGTTCGGACATCTCAACAATCCTGGCTATCTTGCTCCTCGACAAGGTTGGGAAGATGAAGCGCCTGCTCCTGCTGCTGATGATTAGGCTCAAGAAGATCCTCAAGAAGAGCGAGCTGATCAGTTTGAGGGACTAAATGATGTTCCTCTGTATGCTGGAGATCTGGAGGATGATCCAGATATGGACGCTCTTATGCAGGATGTTGATGATACCGCAAATCTTGTACCACCATCTACTGGAGTCTCTACTTCTACCTCTGCTCCAGTTGATGTTGATGTTGGTCCTTCTAAAGTCCTGGTTAATGTTGTTGAGGATTCAGAAGATGAAGAAGAGGAAGAAAGACTGCCAAAGCGAAGAAGAAGACATGCAAGATCTCAAGCTGAAGTTGATAGAGAGTTTGCTGCTTATAATGAAGCCATGGAGAGATCTCATGCACCTACTATTGGTGTTACTCCATTGGTTGCTGCTTTAAGAGCTTCAGTTTCTGATGTTCCTGTTTCGGTGTCTACTGCTTCTGCTTCTGGTGTTGCTGTTGGGGAGAGAAGGTCGAGACCAAAGTTTATAATAAGGGGAATTGGTTCTCGCGCACAAGTTGTCACTGAGGCTACAACTGTTACGATTCCTACTGCTCTGGAGTCTATAGTTTGTCAAGAGCCAGAGCCGACACTTGTTGCTACTAGGCCTCCGTCTGTTCCTATTCAGGCGACAGTTCCTGTTTCTACTGTCATGGGACGTCTGTTGGCTCCTCTGCAAAGACCACAGATGCCTCCCACAGGACCTTCCAGTGCTTGTATGCCTTCATTTAAAGCTACGATGCCATCTCAGGCCTCTACATCTGATGTTGCTTCTACGTCACGTCCAGTTGCTCCGGTTCAAGTGCAGCTGAGTCATTTGTTTTCAGAGAATAAGATGTTGGAGATGAGGATTACAGCTTTGGAGAGTCAGCTAAAGCTCCAAGCTACTAAGCATCAGGAAGAGATGGACATGATGACAGCTCTTGTTCATTCTCTTGGTTCTCGACTTGACCAATTCTTGGCTCAAGGGGGAGATAAAAGTAGTTGTAAGGATGATGAGCTTGCTAAAAAGACAAGAGATGATGATGATGAAGATCAAGATCAAGATCGAGCTCAAGATCCAAATCAGCACCAAACAGATGGTGAGCCAGAGAATAGAGGTCAAGATCAAGATGCTGCAGATTGATTGATTATTGTTTAGGGCCTAATCTGCGATTAAGGCCTAAGCCCACACGATCCAATACTTAACTAGTATAAATACAAGACCTAATCTACGAAATTAGGTTAATGATTTACGAATTCTTGAGAGTTATTCACGAATTTACGAGCTAAGGTTATTTGTTCCTTCGTGTGTTCTTCTACACGAACCACAAGCCTTGTGCATCTCCTTGGGTTGATTAATTACTTATTAATTAACAAAAGGCAATAGCAATCTAGTTATCTCAAGAGGATTCCACACTCTTGACATAACGAATCTCATCTTATTAAGATCCACACAACAATAGGGCACCTTAGACTTCTCTCCCCAATAACAACACCAGCAGAAGTAGTAGACACCGAAATAGGAACATCAGAAACTGAGGCTCTTAAAGCAGCAACCAATGGAGTAACACCAACAGTAGGTGCATGAGATCTCTCTATGGCTTCATTATAAGCAGCAAACTCTCTATCAATTTCAGCCTGAGATCTTGCATGTCTTCTTCTTCGCTTCGGCAGTCTTTCTTCCTCTTCTTCATCTTCTGAATCCTCAACAACATTAACTGGGACTTCAGAAGGACCAACATCAACATCAACTGGAGCAGAGGTAGAAGTAGAAACTCTAGTAGATGGTGGTACAAGATTTGTAGGATCATCAATATCCTCCATGAGAGCATCCATATCTGAATCATGCTCCAGATCTCCAGCATACAGAGGAACATCATTGAGTCCCTCAAACTGATCAGCTCGTTCTTCATGAGGATCTTCTTGAGCCTGATCATCACCACCACCAGCAGCAGCAACGGGTTCTTCATCCTCCCAACCTTGTCTGGGTGCAACATAGTTAGGATTGATCAAATGTCCGAACAATGGTGGATTATCAACATGTATCGGATGATCTCTACCCGACAAGTGCTTCAAACTTTCAACAAATGCCTTATAAGTAAGACGACCTAAATTGAACGTAGGACCGTCAAATGGCAAATCAGCTGCAAAGTGCCGAATTATGATCATCACAAATCTTGGAAACAGAAAGAATTTCTTGTCTGTACCAAATGACCTCAACTGCTTCTCCAAATTATCAAAAATGTACTGAGAGAAGCTATATGGCTTCTTCAGCACCAAAGCAACCATCTGAGAAGCGTTCTGGATATTCATCTGGTCATAGCCTGTACTCCGATGACTAATGGCCCTCAACAAATAGTAAGCAAGAAGCTTCCATTTGCCACGAAGATGATTCATGAAGTATGGGTGAGAAATAGCACCAGTTACCCCATACGACGTAGAGCACGGTCGCAGAATTCCTTAGAAAACTTAGTCGGACCTTGCTCTATCCCGACATCACCCAAGTGTAAAATCGTCTGTAAGTCTCCAGCTGAAAATGAGAATGAACGTCCTCCAACAGTACTGCGAATGTATGTATGAGCACCCATCTGCACTGAACGGGCTGAGTTCCAAAACTCTCGAATGAGACTAATCACCAACGGAGGGTTCTCTGTTACTGCAAAATGAACACGAGAACGTGAAGAAATTGTAGGACACCGTGAAAGTGCACCCCGTTTGTGTAATGCTAAGATCGAGTGCAGCATTGTGCTCCTTGACGAACACACGAGCATTATTACCTTGTCCTGCCATACGTGCACAAAAACAGACAAAAACGACAAGAAAAACAAAAGTTAGAATAAGCGAAACTAAAATTTAGGGTTTTGACTCGTCTGCTTCGTGATGACGTCATCACGAGGAGGATTTCCTTCGTCGTGACGTCAGCACGAGCCAAGCATGAACCCAGAAACACGAAGTAAAAACATCTCCATTTGATGTTAAAATTAATCTAAAACATCATCGTGGACTTGTTTATGGTTCGTGTATGCCCAGAAAATAGAATCGAAACTAATTCGATGAACACGAAGTTGGTTCGTGTTCTTCATGTGAATAGTGACCGAAACACAAATTCTTTTGATTAATCTTGATTTAACACTTGTTTACTTAAGTTTTGTTAGATTAAACATGTTAAAACATCAATTAATTTAATTTTAAGTCCAAATCATCAAAAATCAAAGATCTAATTCATGGTTCGTCTGAGTTACTGTTCACGCGAGGTAAAATAAAAAATCGGACAGTATAATGGCTTAAATCTTATAAATTTCAAAGTTAAAACGTCAATTCACTATCCTAGATTAGGAAATTACCAACAAATCTGGATAATAATCAAGAAAAAGGATGAAATTGATCGAAAGAAGTGCGAATGAATAGTAGCACGAAGGAGATGAAGTTCGTGTGATTTACTTAGGGTTAATTTCGATTAATTGGTAATTAATGAATAGTAATAACCCATATATATATTCGAATCCACATTGGCCAGGCCGAACACGCAGTTCGTGGGCTTCGTGATAATGTCAGCGCAAGGCATGCTGACGTCAGCACGAGGTGATTTCGAATTTTCAGATTTTAATCCACATAAACTTCATTCCTTAGCCAAATTTCGTGAATTTTCCAGAAATTTAAACAAGGAAAAATTCCAGAAATTCCAGAATCATAAACCTGTAGATACTTGTTACCAAAAACCTATATCTACTCGAATATGCAATTATAAATCATCCGTACTAACTTGTCATCACAATAATGTATCAAATAAATCTTACATTATTATCTTGACATAAAATCGATCATTTCATCCTTGATGTTTAACTTTAAACAAATGCAAACTTACATTAAAACATATTTAATGTATAATGCATTACAATACATCAAAAATATCATATCAACAACCTATCACATTACATCTTAGGTTGTGATCTTATTAATAAAACTATAACCTATCACACTAAGTCTTAGGTTAATAAATAGGCAATGATGCATTCCGCATGTAGATTAATCATCATATATCCAATCCGACTTGTTTCAACATGGTATTCAAATGAAATTTGATATATGTAACCTGCACACTTAACAAACATTCATCAATGCATCAAGAACAATAAAAATATCATAAATATGCAAAACAATCAAAAACTTAACTGAGCAATCTAAGGCAAGTCCAATCTTTGTCAAGCATACTTATCAACCAAAAACAATTGAAATTTCAAAAACTTACTTGATACATATTCAAAAATATTTTGACTTTTCAATTTTCAAAACATTTCATTTTTTAAATTAAACAACTTATGTATTAACTAGAAAATCCATCTTGTAAACATTTATACCGTAAGCAGCGACACTTATATAATTCACTAAGAATTATAACTTTTAATGCTTATCAAATCTTTCGTGCAATAAGAACTAGTTTGACACACAAACTGACACTTATTACAAGAATAAAAATAAAATCTAAACTACTTTATTTATTTACAAGAAATTCTAAATTTCTACAGATTAGATCAGATTAGCATTTATATAAGTCTGCAAGTGAGAAATAATTCTCTTATTATTAGTTATGAACAGTGACCCAACCACGATTACCGGTGTATTTGTCCTCTTAAACACTCGGTACTTCCAGTTTCCTTTGAGTTATGACACTTTCGACATACTCTAGCCAAGGATAGTCACCATGTAACCCGAGTAGCCTAATATGCCATTGAATAATTTGCGAACTTATGTGACCCACATTCATATATACTTCCGTAATCGATACAAGCACTAAGATAACAAATATTCAATATAGATTCAAAAACATCCTTAAACAAATCATGAGACACTTTTTAGATAATAGAATTAATTATTTTGTGATTTAACTTATTTGCTTTTGCATTTCATTATTTATAAGGAACCCGTGATTTTCTATGAGACCCGTGTAGCGAATTTTCGGACAACCTATCCCAAGTTGGAAGCTTTAGGTAGGCTAGGTATACAAAGACACCCCGAGGACATACTTGTCCGAATCTCAAAGACCACATTAGCCCCTTAATTTTCATTCATTTCATTTGCATAAACAATATCACATTTAACTTTCATGCTCATGATTGGTAGAGGTTTTTGCCTATACATTGAACAAATATTATAGTAATGCTAGATCTTTCACGAAATTTAAGGACTAGATCAATTCATTACTGAAAAGCAAGCATTCTCAGCCATATTTCTGAATATGTTTCCAACAAAAACATTTTATAATTTAAGTTCAGATTAAGGAAACCTTGCTACTTTGTGTCTACCAATATATCCCAAATTGTAATCACTGAACTAAGCAGTTATATTACGATTAAGCAGACTTAAAAGCTAAGTATCCTCACTTCTAATCATCTGACAGCATGAACTTAAATCTCCCCCATATTTTTGTCATTTTCTCATTTTTCACTTTTTTATGATTTTCAATACACTAAGAACTTTTTTTGTATTTTTATGACTCTAGCTATTTACAGACACAAACTTACAAAATTAGTTCTTTGAGAGATTTAATATGAGTCAGCATTCTTCATCCCATTGAGAAGAATTAACTTCTCAAATCGAGTCTTATCAAATGCTTTGGTATACAGATCAGCTAAGTTATCATCGGTTATAACCTTTTCCAAATGAATTAACTTCTTTTGGGCACAATCACGCAAGAAATGATGTCTAATATCAATATGCTTGGTGACCTTATACATGACAGGGTTATTTGTAATGTTTATAACTGACTTATTGTCTATTCTAATAGGAGTATCAAGAAAATCCATACCGTAGTCACGAAGTTGTCGCTGAATCCACAATACCTGGGAACAACAGCTACTAGCAGCCATATATTCTGCCTCACATGAAGACTGAGCAACACATGTCTGCTTCTTGCATTGCCACGATACTAATCTACCTCCTAACAAATGACAACCTCTAGTTGTAGACTTTCTGACATTGTTACAACCGCCAAAATCCGAATCAGTATATGCAACAATATCAAACGCTCCTCCCATTGGATACCATAGACCAAGCCCTTGGTTTCCCTTAAGATAAAGTAGAATACGTTTTGCTGCAGTCAAATGTGACTCTTTCGGACTAGCTTGAAATCTAGCGCAAAGACAAACAACGAACATAATATCTGGACGCGAAGCAGTTAGATACATCAATGAGCCAATAATAGCACGGTAATAAGTTGCATCTACAAGTTCATCTTTCGGATCAAGAACCCCTAAACCATGATTTTGCTGAATAGGAGTACCATATGTCTTGGATTCTAACATTTGAAACCTCTCCAAGATGTCATCGACATACTTAGACTGGTGAATAAAGAATCCATCTTTCCTTTGATCTACTTGTAGTCCGAGGAAAAATTGTAATTCCCCCATAGAACTCATTTCAAATACATTTTTCATGCTCATTTCAAACTCTTTGCACATCTTTATATTAGATGAACCAAAAATGATATCATCGACATAAACTTGTACAATCAGATAATCTCGCTTATTCCACTTGATAAACAATGTGCTGTCTATCGATCCTCTTATAAATCCATTTGTCAACAAATGCGTCGACAACTTTTCATACCACACTCTGGGTGCTTGATGTAATCCATAAAGAGCCTTATTTAATCGATATGCTCTTCTTGGATAATTCGGATCTTCAAACCCCGGTGGTTGGTGAACATACACTTCTTCTTTGACTTCACCGTATGAGAAGGCACTCTTAACGTCTAACTGATACACCTTTATACCTTTGAAACTTGCATAGGCTAAAAATAACCTGATAGCTTCAATCCTAGCAACTGGTGCAAAAGTTTCGTTATAGTCATATCCTTCTCGTTGTGCAAACCCCTGAACAACCAAACGTGCTTTATTTCTAGTAACGATCCCTTTGTCATCTCGTTTGCATTTATATACCCAACGAGTTCCAATCGGTTCTTTACCTCTAGGCACATCTACTAACTCCCAAACTCCAAGTTTTTCAAATTGAGCTAATTCTTCTTGCATATCTTCAACCCAACATGGATCTTGAAGTGCTGCGGGTTCTACTTGTGAAATGAAACCAGAATACAAACACTCAGTTATCAAAACAGTGTCTTTCACTTCACAGAACAAACTAGTTAGATCCTTATTCAACTGATTTCTAGTTCGAACAGGTTCTGTAGCATTTCCAAGAATATTTTCAACTGGGTGATCCTTATTAATTCGATATTGAGGAACCGAATCAACATTCAAACTTTCTCCTAAATTTGTTCTAATCTGAAACTCAGGAGAGCTGAAATCATCTTCCGATTCTTCAGAAATAGGATCATCATCAGGCAGTGTAACCTTCGCTGGAGTAGGTGGTGTAATGTTCTCGGGTTCACTATTGTCTGAATCTGGTGTCTTATTCTTGTCCTTACCACTTTCATCAACATCAGTAGTAGATTGAACGTTGGTTGGAGTAGTATCGACATTCCGAGTAGGCAGAGATATAGGAGTATTATCCATGTGATCTCTTAAAATAATCAAATCGTCAATTGTCTCAGGATCTGAATAAGAATCAGGACCATGTAGTGACCTAAACACACTATCGTAATTAAAGTTTTTGCCACTTCCAGAATGAATAGTGGGCTTATGACTGACAATCTTGACATTTGTTCCCAAATCAACTTTGTCGGTCTGTTTGTTGTAAACCCATCGAATTGATGTTCCCGGTTTATAACCCATGAGAAATCCCTCTTCAACCTTTGAATCAAACTTTGACTGAGGTAGATACTTCAAGAAAGTACACGGTACACCAAATGGTTCAACATTCTGTAAATTTGGTTTCTTCTTATGTAGAAGCTCATAACATGTCTTATTATGACGCTTAACTACAGTAACCCTATTTAAAATATGACAAGCTGTATTCTTCGCTTCCGCCCAAAACATAGTAGGATGCCCTGATCTGCAAGCATAGTTCTAGCTGTCTCGATTAAAGTCCTATTCTTTCTTTCAGCAACTCCATTCTGTTGTGGTTCATACGGAGAACTGTATTGATGTTGGATTCCCTTTGACAAACAAAAGACATCCATCACATTATTCTTGAATTCAGTTCAGTTGTCGCTCCTGATTCTCTTAACACGAACTCCATAGATGTTTACAGTTTCGACAAAGAAATTTATCAAAATCTGTGGAGTTTCATCTTTTGATTTAAGAAAGAATACCCATGAGAATCTCGAGTAATCATCAGTAACCACCAAACAGTAGTACATCCCACCGATACTTCTTACATTCACTGGACCAAATGAATCCATGTGAAGTAACTCAAAAGGATTGGCAATAGAATTTTCTTGTTTCGGTTTATGTGCAGACTTTTGCTGTTTACCTTTCAGACAAGGTACACATTTGTCTTCCATTCCAAACCGCTTCATGGGAACGCCGTCAACCAAACAATGTTTGACAATGTCATTCATCTTTCGGAAATTGATATGTCCCATTCTTCTATGCCATAGTAACGATTCAGATTCGTTTGCTTTTGATAGCAAGCAGACAAACTCCTCTGGATTATCAACACCTAACACAAGGCCATAGATGTCTCTCTTCCTAGGAGCTTTTAGCAGGATCCAGTCTTCAGGAATAACATATCCTGGTTTCAATATAAGTGCTTCTTTCTCAGTAAAATGGACATTGTTTCCTTTGTCACAAAATCTGTGAAACACTTAATAAATTATGTGATAACTGTTCCACATAATTGACCTTTTCCAGCGTAATCTTCCCATTGACAACATCACCTTGCCCCGAGATTTTGCCGCCCTTGGGACCAGCGAAACTAACATACCAACCATTTACATCTTCATAATTGGACAAAACATTCTTGTCCCCTGTCATATGCCGAGAGCATCCACTGTCAACATACCAAAGACTGATAGGCTTCCTTGGTTCTCCATGCACATCAGACGATAAGATGGTTAGTTTTTGAAGGGAACCCAAACCTTTTGAGGTTTAGGTTTGCCGAAT